>NC_090252.1:9227842-9291672 GCF_037325665.1 Littorina saxatilis | reverse complement strand
TCTCAGGTATGTATTGTTTGTTATTTTTTCATTTTTTTTCAGGCAGTTGGACAGCCTTCATCATTGTTACGTCCACATTCTTTAGCTTGGTTGCCATACCTGCTTTGATCATGTGCATCTACATTATTAGGTAAGCGTGCCCAATACATACAAAAAAACTTATTGGGTTGTTCACTTCTCTTCCAACGGACCGTCACATTGAACCCAACTCCCCTCACCCCCCTCGGGGGATCTGCTGTGTTTGCTGTGTGATCTTTTAGAAGATATAGACGTTGAGTTGGGGTACCCCTCTCGGGGGCGGATCACATCATTTGGGATTCTTCTTCAAATTTCATTTAGGGAAGATCGACGACGCGAAGCGCCTGAACCTTCATGAGGGGTTCCAAGGGCATCCCCCCTCCCCCCCCCCCTCCCCCAATATGCCAAAATCTCAGAACTAGGAAGGGCAAACACATGCGTGTTCTTATACCTGTGTACCGTATAAGCTACTGCAAACTCAGAAAACGTGTATTTACAATCCCTCTAGAAGGGTAGGGAGAGTTTCACTAACATATGGCCAAAAACGCTTAGAGAAGGATGTCAGTCTTAAATTTTAATTATTCTTAAGCCCTAAACATAAACAAACGTTTTGAGACGTATGTGCACGTGTGCGTGTGTATGTGTGTGTGCGTGTATGTGTGTGTGTGTGTGTGTTTGTGTGTGTGTTTGTGTGTGTGTGTGTGTGTATACCTATGTACCTTATAAGCTACTGCAAACTCTATTATTGTTATTACTAACAGGCTGGGTCTAAAAGGTTCAGGGGACACGTGCAATGGGAAGTTACTCTGCAAAAAGACAAATACTTTGTCACATCTATGGAAAGTCAGTTTTTGCTCCGTTGTGTCTTATAACATGCTTATAGCACGTTGCTGTGTGCGTGCGTGTGTGTTTATATTTATATATGTGTCTGGTCTAGATACAAATACAATGGTCCTCCTCAGGACTAGATTACCTTGCGATACGTCCCCCACAAAGGGACTTTGCTCTGTAAATCTCGGTCCCCCTTGAGGAGGGTCTGATGCTCCCAATAGGCTGTCTGTGAAGGGATACTTATTTCTCTCTCTATCTCTGCTAAGAGATTTTAACAAATCTCGGAAGAAAGTCTCTGCTGACTTTCAATTGTTTCTTTCACTATTTCTGATGTTTTATAATGTGGTCACCGTGAAAGTTGCATCGCCTTTAAAGCGATCCAATTGAATAAAGCAGAAAACTTCTTCTATACCAAGTCCTGTGTTGAACAGCAGTGAAAAGTTGACCGCTTTTCCTGTTTAACCTTTTCAAAATTAGATCTAATTTGTTCGCGTATCCATTTCTGGATCTGCAGGCTGGTACAGAGTTACCTCCCTTTAGGCTTTTTCAAATTTCCCTTGTTTTAACCTAATTTCTTGGTTAAAACTTGGCTAAATTTCTAAATTCTTTCTTAATAAATATCAATTCTACACTTTGGCCTTAAATCAAAGTGTTTCCCTTCACAGATATCCTCTTGGGGTTGTCAGATGAGGGTAGTCTCCCATGCCAACAGAAGCTACCATTCAGAGAATGGTTTGCTTCTTAGTTGGATACCATGGGTTGACAACTCTCGCCATCAGTACCACCTGACCACTGATGAGACACAATAGTGTCGAAACACGTGTCTGGTCTAGGTACAAATACAATGGTCCTCCTCAGGACTAGATTACCTTGCGATACGTCCCCCACAAAGGGACTTTGCTCTGTAAATCTCGGTCCCCCTTGAGGAGGGTCTGATGCTCCCAATAGGCTGTCTGTGAAGGGATACTTATTTCTCTCTCTATCTCTGCTAAGAGATTTTAACAAATCTCGGAAGAAAGTCTCTGCTGACTTTCAATTGTTTCTTTCACTATTTCTGATGTTTTATATATATATATATATATATATATATATATATATATATATATATATATATATATATATATATGTGTGTGTGTGTGTGTGTGTGTGTGTGTGTGTGGTAAAACGGAACATCAAAGCAACAACACAAATTCAGAGACTGATTAATTTTGTAGATATCAAGTCATGTTCCTCTTGAACGTGTCAGAAGAGAGATTGAGTTGTAGCGATGAGTTTTAAAATGCGCCAGTTACAACAAATACGCAATGGAATATAGCAGTGAGCTCCACACTAATGAAGCACCAAAAGGCAAGACTGACTTCGTGAATTGTGTGGTAGCAAGTATGCTTACTGTTGGAAAAAAGACTACTAACACAAACATGTCATTTACATTATCAAAGCAAGTGAAATGTAAGGATGAACATGAAAAGGAAAACAGATAAAAGTAATAGAAGCTCCACTCGATGCTAATATAATCTGTACAAAACATGTACGGCAACGTATACGGGTAATATGTCACCAAACGTTTTACGGAGCGTTTTCACGTGTCAAGCTTTTTTTTAAACACAAAGTCTTACAAGTAGTTAGCAAAATTATCGAAAGTATTCGGTATTCTCTCTCTCTCTCTCTCTCTCTCTCTCTCTCTCTCTCTCTCTCTCTCTCTCTCTCTCTCTCTCTCTCTCTCTCTCTCTCTCTCTCTCTCTCTCTCTCTCTCTCTCTCTCTCTCTCTCTCTCTGTAAACAAGCACGCACCTATAAAGAAAATGAGAGTAAAACATCCTAAACTTCCACCCTGGATGTCCAATAAAATAACTGAAGCCATGGATCAGCGTGACCTGTTAAAAAAAGCTAAACAGTTCCAAGATTATAAAACAGCTAGAAATAGGTTAAAAAAACATGGTTCGTTACTCAAAGAAAGCTTACTTTAATAAACTCGTTGAGAATAACCGGGATATCTCGCAGATCTGGCGTGCACTAAATTCACTCATCAGAGGTTCCACCTCTAACTCCACCCAGATCCCCCGTCACTTAACGCCAGACATCTTTAACTCTCACTTTTCGTCTGTAGCTACCTCTCTTAGCAACCCTGACAATGCCTCTCCCAACAACTCTGACAATCTATCCCTCTACTGCAAACAAAAGACGGCGAATAAAGCACCCTTTCAAATCCCACCCATTGCAGTGCACGAATTAGGACGACTGATTTCACAACTTCAGAACAAAAAATCTTCAGGACTTGATGAAATCAGCAACCACTTATTAAAACTCTCCCTTCCTTACACAGTTGACTCTCTCACATATATCTTTAATCTCTGCATACAGCGCAACACCTTTCCGCAAGCACTAAAGAAAGCTAAAGTTATTCCTCTCCCCAAATCCAAAAACACTTCTGATATTAGCAACTACCGCCCTATTTCCTTACTCTCAGTACTATCAAAGCTTCTTGAAAGACATATTCACATTAATCTCACAAAATACATGGACCGTTTGGCCCTTTTCCACCCCTTGCAGTCTGGTTTCCGCAGTAACCACTCATGTTCTACTGCGCTCTCGCTTTTGACAGACAAATGTCTGTCAGCCATAAATTCCTCCCAGCTCTCTGGGGTCGTATACTTAGATTTTTCTAAGGCCTTTGACCTCGTTGATCATAAAATTCTCCTCAACAAATTATCACTATATCTCAATGGATCTGACTCTCTGTCTTTCTTTCAGTCTTTCCTTGAAAACCGATCGCAACAAGTCTATGTACATGGTGCGTACTCAAGAGAGGAGTCCGTGTTATATGGAGTACCCCAGGGCTCTGTCTTAGGTCCTATTCTTTTCTGTATTTACGTTAATGACCTTCCACTTCACTTCTCTGACAACTCAGTAGAATGCCACATGCTCGCTGATGACACAACTGTACTACGGACACAAAATAGACGTCTTGAAAATATTCAACAATCTCTTCAGCACACCCTTAGAGACATCTCACAATGGTGCTCTGAAAACAACATGGTCCTAAACCCTCTGAAATCTAAATCAATGGTAATTACAACGCGCCAGAAGCATCAGTTGTCCCCCCTCTCACTAGATCTCACCATCAACGGAAACTCAATAGAAAAGGTTAGCGAACAACTGCTAGGCGTGATTATCGATGATAAGCTTAGGTGGCATTCCCACATTGAACATCTGTGTAAACGCGTTTCAAGAAATTTATTCCTACTTTCAAAACTTCAGTCAGTCATAACTTTAGACGCCCGAAAAATGTTCTACAACGCCCACATCAAACCTCACATTGATTATGCCTCTGTCATCTGGGATGGCTGTAGTGATGCATTATTCAAAACTATAAATTCTCGTCATCGTAGGTCAGCTAAACTCATTCTGCCTGACCCATCACTAACTACTGACGCAAAACTGACAGCCCTCAATATACCTCAACTTAAACAACAGCTTTTATTTAATAAATCAGTTTTCATGCACAAGATCCTACATGACCAAGCACCCGAATATCTAACTCACTTGTTTCAATCAACACCTTCTCGGTATTCCACTTTCAAGCTTATAGTCAGTCGGCTAAGGACCGTTTTAGTTACTTTTTGGCGTCACGTTAGCAAACACTTTTTTCTGATAGATTTTAACACCACAACACTAAATCGAAAGTTTTGGGGCAATATTCCAAACCACCGGTGAGAAAAACGTTGGTTTGTGTGTATGTTTTCCTTCTTTGGCGTTACTATTCTTGTTTTGAGGGTTGGGTTCATAAAACGGACATAAAACTTAAACCGCTTGACAGAAATTATATAACTGTAAATCATTCGAAAGGGAAGGCATTCATGTACACGTTTGTGCCACTTAAAATGACGTCATTATCTGTTTGTTTTTGTGAAATTGACAAGAAGAGCGGGGTAGTAGTTGCGCTGAGAAGGATAGCACGCTTTTCCATACATCTCTTCGTTTTAACTTTCTGAGCGTGTTTTTAATCCAAACATATATCTATATGTTTTTGGAATCAGGAACCGACAAGGAATAAGATGAAAGTGTTTTTAAATTGATTTCAAAAATTTAATTTTGATAATAATTTTTAAATTTTTAATTTTTAGAGCTTGTTTTTAATCCAAATATAACATATTTATATGTTTTTGGAATCAGAAAATGATGGACAATACGATGAACGTAAATTTGGATCGTTTTATAAAAAACAATATTTTTTTTACAATTTTCAGATTTTTAATGACCAAAGTCATCAATTAATTTTTAAGCCACCAAACTGAAATGCAATACCGAAGTCTGGGCTTTGTCGAAAATTACTTGACCAAAATTTCAACCAATTTGGTTGAAAAATGAGAGCGTGACAGTGCCGCCTCAACTTTCACGAAAAGCCGGATATGACGTCATCAAAGACATTTATCAAAAAACTGAAAAAAACGTCTGGGGATATCATACCCAGGAACTCTCATGTCAAATTTCATAAAGATCGGTCCAGTAGTTTAGTCTAAATCGCTCTACACACACACACACAGACACACACACGCACATACACCACGACCCTCGTCTCGATTCCCCGCTCTACGTTAAAACATTTAGTCAAAACTTGACTAAATGTAACAAGTCGCGTAAGGCGAAAATACAATATTTAGTCAAGTAGCTGTCGAACTCACAGAATGAAACTGAACGCAATGCCATTTTACTCGTAGCATCGTCAGGCCACCGCTCATGGCAAAGGCAGTGAAATTGACAAGAAGAGCGGGGTAGTAGTTGCGCTAAGAAGGATAGCACGCTTTTCTGTACCTCTCTTTGTTTTAACTTTCTGAGCGTGTTTTTAATCCAAACATATCATATCTATATGTTTTTGGAATCAGGAACCGACAAGGAATAAGATGAAAGTGTTTTTAAATTGATTTGGACAATTTAATTTTGATAATAATTTTTATATATTTAATTTTCAGAGCTTGTTTTTAATCCAAATATAACATATTTATATGTTTTTGGAATCAGCAAATGATGGAAAATAAGATAAACGTAAATTTGGATCGTTTTATAAATTGTTATTTTTTTTTACAATTTTCAGATTTTTAATGACCAAAGTCATTAATTAATTTTTAAGCCACCAAGCTGAAATGCAATACCGAACCCCGGGCTTTGTCGAAGATTACTTGACCAAAATTTCAACCAATTTGGTTGAAAAATGAGGGCGTGACAGTGCCGCCTCAACTTTCACGAAAAGCCGGATATGACGTCATCAAAGACATTTATCAAAAAAATGAAAAAAATGTTCGGGGATTTCATACCCAGGAACTCTCATGTCAAATTTCATAAAGATCGGTCCAGTAGTTTAGTCTGAATCGCTCTACACACACACACAGACAGACAGACACACACACACACACACACACACACACACACACACACACACACACACACACATACACCACGACCCTCGTCTCGATTCCCCCCCTCTACGTTAAAATATTTAGTCAAAACTTGACTAAATATAAAAAGGAGGAATAATTGCAATCACACACACACACACACACACACACACACACACACACACACACACACGCACGCACTCATACACACACACGCGCGCGCGCGCACGCACGCACTGCACGCACGCACGCACGCACGCACACACACACACACACACACACACACACACACACACACACACACACACACACACAAAGACATACACAAACATACCGACAAAATGACAGACATACACACAGTGAGACAAACCGACACAGAAACCCCCACACATGCACGCACGCACTTATGTACGCAAACAAAGACGTAGAGATGCTTATAGAGAAACACTTACGCAACCAAAAAAACACGCACACAAACACACAGACAGACAAACTTCATTCTTGGTAGAGAAATGCATTTCTTTCTGTATTGCTTTCTCTTTAAGTGCACCTACCTCGCAGAGAGAGAGAGATAGATAGAGAGAGAGAGAGAGAGAGAGAGAGAGAGAGAGAGAGAGAGAGAGAGAGAGAGAGAGAGAGAGAGAGAGAGAGAGAGAGAGTGAGAGAGACACACAGACAGACAGACAAAGACACAGAGAGAAAGAGATAGACAGACAGAGGGAGAGACAAACAGACGAATGTTACGGCTGGAATTTACGTGTGTATGTCTGTATGTATGTATATCTACTCCTATCAGAAATTGTGCGTGCTACTCTCTGTTTACTATCTAGCCTTCACACACACACACACACATTCCAACCAGGCACAAAAACACGAACACAGTTACGGCCCTTTGCCTCTGTACCTCTATTAGAATGTTCAATAACACAACATAAACATATTATTCTTCATCCATTCTACAGATCACTCCCGCTCAACATGGAAGTTCTATTTCTGGTAACACACAGAAGTCTAACTGCACATAATTACATACATATTACTTTGTCATGCAGTCTACAATTCACGTGCACACATATAACACTTTAGGCGTGGTTCCGTGAAAGCCCGTCTGTCTCAATACACACGAAGTCATTGTCTCAAACAATACTTCTGTTACTATTCACTTCTGTTACACACAGATGACAAAACCCACGACGCTCGACGTCTCATGGTTATTCACTCGGGAAACGTATCTCTGTACAGCTATCACGCTGGTTAATTGCTCTCAGTCGTACTCACAATATACAGTGGCACGCACTGCTTCACCCCACCCACACAACTGTCTCGTGTGGTGGAATGGGACGGGGTTCCCGTTTTGCAGCGCTTCACGCTGTCTTCCCTCCTGCGTTCCCACAGCTCACGGCTGGAGCGTGAGGGTAGAACCTCCCGTCTCGTTCCCCTTCCGCGACCCCTCTCGGCCCGGGATACTTCCGCGACCCACTCGGCCCGGGATGCTAAAATACACAAGTTTAAACTACCATAAGTCTCCATACTTGAATAAACTTTTCTGACATTCTTTATCACTACCGTCAACTAACTTATGCGGTTACAGTATATACACCCGCTAACTCATAAGCGACTTCCTTTCCGAAAAACATGTAAACATTCCCTTTTCAACAATGGCTGACATCAACTCACGCTTTTCAGCCAATTCACACATGACTCTCCCGGTCATTTCTCAAGTCAATATTTCCGAGCAAAATAATATCTCCGAGTAAAATATCAATTCAATAAATACCTGTAAACACAGCAATTGAATCTACCGATTCAATACCGCGGCACGAGTCCCCAAACGACCTCTAGCGCCCGGTGAGAAACTTTACTAACAGGAGACACTTCTGTTCCCTTCAGTGGTCTGTAAAGTTCTGCTCATGAAATGTCTATACAACACCACCTCAACCAATACTCTTCTCTGATTGGTCACATCCTACACGTGACTATACCGCATTGCGTCAACGACATCTCACCGTGACATCACTGCACTGTACGGACAATATTTCACCGCACGGTGCCTACTCAAAGTTCGTGGCCCATGAAATTGTGTACACCTGCGTCACATAACTCCAATATACATTATGTGCAAATCCGTTTGTCACAACGAACACACAGACAGACATAGACAAACACACAAACAAAGACACACAGACAGACTTCACTATTGTATGTGCAAGTAATTTTGTTAAACCACACGTTACGTTCACCACTGAACGTGAAACCATGTAAAACGTTACTATCTCAGATAACGGCACTGACGCTACCGGAAATAGAATTTATCAGTGAAATTCTACCATCAATGTAGTAATCGATGCGATGTAAATTATCCTAAAACTGTGGTATGATCACGACATCGTTTAGCATTTAGGATCAAATGGTGCCAATGTGTACACAATGCACTAATCACAGACAACAGTTATACACTTTACGTACATGTAACTCTCCAACTGACATTGTCTGCCACTTGAAACAAATGACTTTCGAAGGAAAATTAACTCCAATATATAAATATTATGTATGATTTTTAATAATTACTTGCACTTTTTGAAAATAAAGCTTTTTCTACGATAAGGTGTTTACCCCCTAAATGTATAAGTCATCCGGTAGAAAAACCGGAAGTATCGTGTACTAAGCATATGTATATGTTTAAAAAGTTAATTGTGTTAATGTAGAACATCTTGCCTATGTACATGTTTAGGTTTTGAATACTTTAGGGGAAAACCATAGCCATTATTCATTCATCTTCAACTAACACCCCTAATCTCAGGGCACATTTTGTTAGTGGGGGTAGGGTTTCAATCAGTCAAAAATCACTTTCATTCAATATTTTCTGCCATTTCAAATACATACACGTAATTGCACAATTTCTTGAATTTTAAGATGCTTTAACTGACTATACCAAGAAAACCTGCACTTTTTGTAGAATTAGTTTTTTGTCCATGATTTATGTTTAAAAATGTCAATTTTTACGACAAAAAATGCTAACGGTTGCCTCACCAGAGGACACGTACCAACGACGTGAATCGTGTCTGCCAATTAAAATGCATATATTTTGAAATAAGGGGAATCATAACGTATTTCACTGTAAAGTGTCTTACTCTAATACCTTCTGGGTTCATTGTGTAATTGGTTAAGTGAATTGCAGATAAGTTTTTTTTGAAAATGAGAGCTATACATATATTTTATTAAAACTGAAACTGGTGGAGTGAAAAACAGACCTGTTTTGAAGAAGTCGTACTAAAATCATTTATGGGCTTGAACTTCACAGTTTGCGTGTTATCTTTTAAAGAAAACCCGTTTTCATCACTAACAATGACCTAATTTACACATACATATCGGTCGGTCATAGTCGCGTTTTTTTTAGAGAGGTAGTGTACAAAATGTCATTTTGTACGTTTAAATTACATGTCCATTATTTTAGTCATATATCAATCAATAAATAAATGCGCATACTTTTATTAAACGTTACTTTCACTTTAAGATCGCTTCTAACATTTAGTATAATTTCTGACAAATGCACGCTATGTAATAAATTGATAATATTATGGACGCCATGTGGTAAAACCGGAAGTTGAATTATTTTGCGATAGCAAAATCCTTTTACAATGATCACTTTCCTTTTATATTAAGCTGATCTTTAACGTTATGGGTAAAAATCTAACAGATTGAACCAAATTATCCTTTTTCAAGCCTGTGTATGTGTAAACTCTTTTTTGCTTCGACCCGGTTCGGTTTTCGGAGTTGATTCAAAATCATCCATTATGTATCTTATATGACTGTTGTTTTCCTCGGTAAATTAACAATTGTTGATGTAAAATAATTCTAGCTGTGAGAATAAACAATTTTCAAGGTGTTTTTGATTGCGGTTTCAACCAGGCGTTCAGTTAGCTATACATATCGATTGAGAAAATGGCATTTCCTGTTTTGTCGTCCGCATGTTATACAGATGTTGTTAAAAATAAAACTGTGTATACGAATTAGGCATTTTACTTGCTGTCTGATGGCAAAAATCTTTAGCTTTCGTTTAAGGTATAATTTGCTTATATCCGTATGCAGTCAAGCGGTACATGACGGTTTTTTGTAACCTACACCCTGCGTCATGGCTGCATTTTTGCAGAATATGGGTCATGTTACAAAAACGCTTCTCATTCTTAGGTGGTTGGGTTTAGCCATTTGTCGTTTACCGAACTGTGGCTGCAAATAAAACGAACTTTCCAAAAAACATAATATCTAATGTGACCACCAAAAGTAACCTTTCCACTATAGCCAGCCAGGTGACTAATAATCTGGCCTGCCCGAAGCCACGCATTGACATATTTAAAACTAGTCTTTCATACTCGGGAGCTTATGTCTGGAACTCCCCACCTACATGCTTAAAATCGACCAGTAACCATAAAACATTCAAAACACATCTGCAAAAATACATTCAAACATCACTTTAATGTAATGTGCCTGGTTGCTCAAACGTATGTGTGCCTTTTATCCTTCTGAAAATGTGCATGTATGTGTCTTGCGTCAACTTGGTGTGATAAGAATACATTCTCGTGTATTACTCCTTCTAGTATCTAAGATAGTATTACTGCATTTTATATTGGCATGGTGATTCCTTCATAATCTAAGATGGTATATATTAGGTCATGAACGTTTTTTTTATTATCCCAGCGAAGCTGGAGGTATCCCACATACTGTAATCGACTTGAGAAATGTTCACACCGATAATACATGATAAAGAAGGATTCTTTGTGCCCGGCTACGTGCTACAGTTGGAGATGGAAGTTCACACAAAATTGGGACCATACTAACAAAAATACGGTGGGTGCAATAGTCGCCCCCATTTTTTCAGCAAACGCCACCCAAGGCCGCTTTAGACGGGTAGAAATTCTGTACTTTCCAAGTCTATTTGTGTGTGGTTGTTCAAGACTATGGATAAAGCTCGCGTGAGAAGATTACGTCACGGTCAAAAGTCTTTGACGTCAATTATTGCATCATGACGTCATGCCTCCCTGTAGTCTTTCTCTCTCGCGCAGTGTGTGTGTTTGTGTTCATTTTGAGCACATGTGTTAGTGTTACTGTGTGTGTGTGTGTGTGTGTGTGTGTGTGTGTGTGTGTGTGTGTGTGTGTGTGTGTGTGTGTGTGTGTGTGTGTGTGTGTGTGCGTGCGCACGCGTGCATGAGTCTGTACTCGTATGTGTTTGGTGTGTGTGTGTGTGCATGAGTATGTAATCGTGTGTGTGTGAGTGTGTGTGTGGGCATAAGTGTATGTGTGTGCGTGTATGTGTGTTTGTTTGTAAAGGTGTGTATGTCCGTCTGTCCATATGTGCGTATGGGTGTGTGTTTTGTGTGTATGAAGTTTTTGTGAGAGAGTGAATGAGTGCGTGTGAATGAGTGTGTGTATGTGTGTGTGTGTGACTTGGGGTGTGTGTGTGTGTGCGTGTGTGTGTGTGTGTGTGTGTGTGTGTTTGAGAGAGAGAGAGAGAGAGAGTGTGTGTGTGTGTGTGTGTGTGTGTGAATGTGTTTGTGTGTATGTTTGTGTGTGTCTGAGTTTGTGTGTATGTTTGTGTGTGTATGAGTGTGTATATGGTGTTTGTAAAGGTGTTTGTGTTCGACTGTCTATGTGCGTATTTGTTTGTTTGTTTGCTTAACGCCCAGCCGACCACGAAGGGCCATATCATTCAGGGCCGTGGTGCTGCTTTGACATATATAACGTGCGCCACACACAAGACAGAAGTCGCAGCACAGGCTTCATGTCTCACCCAGTCACATTATTCTGACACCGGACCAACCAGTCCCAGCCGACTAACCCCATAATGCCAGACGCCAGGCGGAGCAGCCACTAGATTGCCAATTTTAAAGTCTTAGGTATGACCCGGCCGGGGTTCGAACCCACGACCTCCCGATCACGGGGCGGACGCCTTACCACTAGGCCAACCGTGCCGGTCTATGTGCGTATGAGTGTGTGTTTTGTGTGTATGAGATTTGTGTGAGTCAATGTGTGTGTGTGTGTGTGTGTGTGTGTGTGTGTACGTGCGTATGTACAGTGTGTGTGTGTCTGTTTGTATAAGAGAGAAAGAAAGAGAGAGAGTGGGTGGGTGTGTGTTTGTGCGTGTGCGTAAGTGTATGTGTGTGTGTATGTGTGTTTGTTTGCAAAGGTGTTTATGTCCGTCTGTCTATATGTGCGTATGGGGGTGTGTTTTGTGTGTATGAAGTGTGTGTGAGAGAGTGAGTGAGTGCGTGTGAGTGAGTGTGTATGTGTGTACGTGTCAGTGTAACTTGGGGGGGGGGGGTGTGCGTGTGTGTTCGTGTGTGTGTGTGTGTGTTTGAGAGAGAGAAAGAGAGAGAGTAAGAGAGAAGTTTGTCTTTCGCTGGGGTATGCAGTGCCTTGGCGATGCACATCTACTTAATTTTTATTTATTTTTTTTATTTTTACTTTGCTACCTGATCCTTTATTTGGTTAGTGTGTCGTGTTATGTTGGCTTGCCTTATAAGTTAGTTGATCTTCTGTGTGTGTGTGCGTGTGCGTGTGCGTGTATATATATGTGTGTGTGTGTGTTCTGATAATGTATGGTTGTACTGCCCGTATTGTGATATCTGTATATCACATGTCGATAAAAAATGATCTTATTCTTATATTACTATTATTGCGTGTGTCTGCGTTTCATCATAAAAAGTTTGTTCCTATGTATTCCCATTTCGATTATAACCATTTTGCTTAGATCAGGACTAGCTGTAAGAAAGGTCCTACGGACCTAATGCTATCTTTCCTGTAATAAAGTTCAATGTTTCAATGTTTCAATGTTTCTCTCTCTCTCTCTCTCTTTTGTTTGTTTATTGTCATTATTATTGTCATTGTCTCTCGCAGTGAAAATACTTGCTATGAATAATACAAGGGAAATCCGGTATAAAAAAAAAAACCGTGTTTAGCACAAGCGTACTTGATATCACGGTGTGTCAACTGATTCCGTTCATACACCGGATGTTTCCGTTCATACAGCGTCATTTTTGACACTTGCTTGGGGAAAAACGTGCGCAGCGCGCTTTTGAGATATTGCAAGAATAAGGTAGCTAATTGGTTGCGCTATGTGTACGATAAGTACCAAGGTGCTAGTAATTCTCATGATAACACACGCGGGCCGAACGTGGCAGAATTGCCTGATTCTTAGTTGCAGTGCTGCAAAGCAAGCAAAACTGCATAAATCAATCTGCGTTCTTATCAAAACACCCAGAAAGCTCCGTCACCGGACACATTACTGAAAAGCGTACGAACGGAAACAATTTGATGAAAGTGGTACGAACGGACACATTTTGTCGTCAAAATCAGGACGAACGGACACAAAACTGTTTTTTACAAATTCAATTCATCTTATAGTTCACATAGGTCCAATATCTCACGCATTCGTACTTTGTGCTTTCTGACGACCATTGGAACACACAGAGCTTGTAGTGGGGGCCTGTTTTGCTCTGATCTAACGAATGTGTATGAACGGAAACATGCACTTTTGTACGAACAGAAACATGGTGTATGAACGGAATCTGCATGTTTTCAAATGACAAGTGATTGTACAAAAGCCATGTGTTTTTATAAACTTCTGTTGAAGCAAAATGTCGTAACAGGCAATGGTTTTGGTGATCAGGTGCAAATCAGGGGTCAGATTCGATAATAGAGCGAGAAAAACAAGAAAATGTTAAAAACAAATCAGGCAATTCTGCCACGTTCGGCCCGCGTGTGTTATCATGAGGATTACTAGCACCTTGGTACTTATCGTACACATAGCCCAACCAATTAGCTACCTTATTCTTGCAATATCACAAAAGCGCGCTGCCCACACGACTTACCGCCACGTTTTTACCCAAGCAAGTGACAAAAATGACGCTGTATGAACGGAAACATCCTGCGGATGGACGGAAACTTCCGGTGTATGAACGGAATCAGTTGACACAGCGTGGATATGCCACAAATCAAAAAGTGCTATCTTAAGAATTCACTCGACCTAGTTTCTTTCTTGCATTCAATGCAGCTGAAGCGAAAAGGTCACAGAGGTATTATCGAAACTTCACACTGCTGTCCTTGCACAGTCTGTAAATAGTATCGCTGCATAACACTGTGTAGCTTGTACGCAGCTAGATAACGCCCGCTCTGTTTTGGCCAGAGCGTGTCCCCTCTCCCTCTCCCTCTCTCTGTCTCTCTTTCTCAAAAACCAGAGGCACACGAACATCCGTGCGTACACAAACAAGCATGCCGTCACCTTCACACACACACACACACACACACACACACACACACACACACACACGCACGCACGCACGCACACACACACACACACACACACACGCACGCACGCACGCACACACACACACATACACACACACACACGCACGCACGCACAAACACACACACATACGCACGCACGCACGCAAGCTTGCACACACATAAACACGCACACATAAACACGCACACATAAACACATAAACACAAACACACACACGCACACACACATAAACACACACACACACACACACACACACACACACACACACACACACACACACACAGATGAAGATATTTACATTGGATTGGACTGGACAGAATAAGATTTATTTTATGTTACAATCTAAGAGTAAGCATACATTGCTTATCTTAGAAACAAACAAAATGGTATAAACATAAAGTAACATCGGAACTCTTTCACACATAGTGATAAGAAAACTGAACACTATCGCATTTGCATTGGGCAAGCAAGTGTGTGTGTGGCTGCGTGTGTGTGTGTGTGGTGTGTTTGTGTGGTTTTGTTCGCGTGTGAGCCTGTGTGTGCGTTTGTGTGCGTGTGTGTGTTTTATGTGTGTATGTGTGTGTGTGTGTTTGTGTGCGTGAGTATGTATGTGCTGTATAATTGTGATGAGGTAAGTTATATAATGTTTATCATTACAAAAAAGCAGCATAGAATACGTGACCTGAGATTCTGATATAGCAAACCAGCAGAAACACAATCCTTCTGATGTTTATGAAATTTCTCATACTAGCACACGGAAGCAAAAAAGTACCAACAATGTTTATCATTCGCCACTTCCGATTACTGTCCAGAAAAGTCAATTTTTGTGCGATGCTCTTTCTAAAAGTAATGATACAGATTTTTTCAACAATGTTCTAATATAATCAAACATTAATCTACAAAGAGTGCATGTAATAATACTTTGGTTTTGCAAACGTTAAGGATTAACTAACAACGACGAAATATCATGTACAAAAAAACACAAACATTTTCAGTTAATCAAACAACAATAACATAAAATGTACTTCGTGTATTTCCATAATCAAATGCTGCAACTTTGTGAAAAGTGACACCAGATACCGAGACTAGCAGGCAGGTTTCCACAGCAACAGATCCTGCGAGGATCAGATTGTCAGTCAGCGCATCATTGTAGAGCAGTCAATGGAGTGGGACTCTCCCGAATCCCTCTACTTCAACTTCATAAACTATAAGAAGACTTTTGACAGCGAGGACAGAGAGACGCTGTGGAAGCTTCTGAGGCATGACGGAATACCCTAGAAGCTCACCTCACTAGTCCAGCATTCCTACCAAGACATGAACTGCGGGGTAGCGCAGGCAGTCAGAGAGATTCAGAGTAAAATCTAGAGTCCGCCAATGGCGTCTACTGTTGCCTTTCCTATCCCTCTTAGATATCAACTGGATAATAAAAGTCGCCACAGCAGGCAGGAACATCCGTATACAGTGGACACTCTGGACACACCTGGATGACCTCGACTTCGCTGACGACCTGGTGCTCCTCTCACACAACTTCAACCAGATGCAAGACAAGCTCACGTGCCTGGCAACAACATCAACCAGGACAGCGCTGGAGATCAACAAGAAAAACACTAACCTCATGAAGATCAACATTACTGGCAACAATCGATTTACAGCAGGAGGTGAGCGAACTAGAGATCTTGAGTCCTTTGTGTACCTGGAAAGTTTGAACGAAAGATAAGGAGGCACTGGCAGAGACGAACTAGCAAGGCACGAGCAGCATTTATCGTGTTCAAGAACATCTTGCTTCCAGAAAAATGAGCACACGCACATGGTTGCGCATGTTCAATTCGAATATCAACTTATCCCTGAAACATTGAAGATGACCGTGGTGATGCAGCAGAAAATTCAGTCATTCGTCAACACCTATCTCAGGCGCATCTTTAACATCAGGAAGACAGGCAACATTTGCGATGAAGAACTGTGGTAACAGGCGGGCCAAGAGCAGGTTGGCACTGTTATATTCTGTGGGCGCATGACTTTGGAACAATTCCATGGAATGTGTTATAAGCTGTTTGGAGCAAATTCATAATGTCCCATTACACTTTCTGAAAGCGGTCAAATGTCCTATTGATGCTGAAGAACTCAGGACATTTGTCCAATAGGTATGAATTTGTAGCAACATCCCTGGCCTTAGGTAGAAAACGCATAGCAGGGCTCAGCAGTAAAACGGTCACGCGAACACTTTTCCTGTTTTAGTTCCGCAGATTATTTTGCGATTCGTCTTGCGAATTTGGGGCGGGGATATAGCTCAGTTGGTAGCGTGCTGGATTTGTATTCAGTTGGCCGCTGTCAGCGTGACTTCGATCCCAGGTTCGGCGGAAATTTATTTCAGAGTCAACTTTGTGTGCAGACTCTCTTCGGTGTCCGAACTCCCCCCCCCCCCCCCCCCCCCCCCCCCCCCCCCCGTGTACACTACATTGGGTGTGCGCGTTAAAGATCCCACGATTGACAAAAGGGTCTTTCCTGGCAAAATTGCTTAGGCACAGTTAATAATTGTCTACCTATACCCGTGTGACTTGGAATAATAGGCCGTGAAAGGTAAATATGCGCCGAAATGGCTGCAATTACTGGCCGAAAAGATCATCAGTTGAGTAATTGCACATCAAAAATCTTTACCATCCATCTGTATCCTAGATATGAACAACAAGTAAATGTTATAAATATATTGATACACTCAAATATTCAAAAAATAAATGTTCTCTCAATCAAGAATGATATCTTTTTATCGTAATAAGTTTTATCACACATGGAATGTCTGCGGTCAATTCGAAGTGAATTCCAGCGTTCCAGTGAGTTCCAGGGGAAATCATATTACACCTTAAAACATCATAACCAGGGAGCATATTTGTGACAGAACATGGAAAACTGAAAAAGAAATCGGAATGTCTTTACAAGATAATATGTTAATGACATGCAATGAGTGCAAAGAATGCTCAACAACACAGAAGAATTGTTCTTTCTTAGTTATGAAAATTCAACTAGGTATGTGGGAATACAACAAAAAAGGTAAGGAGTTTACATAAATTGTACACAGGGATACTTGAAATGTTTTGGTTTTTTTCTCGAATTTCGCCAAATAATTGATATGTACAAAGATTTTGTAGAGTCCAAAAAAACTCGATAAAACGATTTTGGGTTGGATTTATATTCTACCCTTTTGAATGTTAATGGAGTATCACACACCTCCATTAAAATGGCATGTCAGTTTACAAATGCCTCATCTAGGTCACCTATATTTTAATTACCTGCAAGAGAAGTACATAAAAGCAAAATTGTGAGAAAAAAAGTTAAACATTTAAGCAGGCTGATACGTTTACTTACAGATCGTTGTAATAAGACCGTAAAACCAGGTAAATGAAGTGAAAGGTCATACATTTCCCTACCATATTCAGCAAACAGATTGATTTTACATGCGATAGTGTATGTACAATGGAAGCTACAACACAGACACCCCCTGAAATCAAATTTGCGAAAGGAAGGTTCGCGCGTTAAATGGACAACGTTTTGCATGTCATTAGAAAGAACAAACACATTTGTATCAAAGACAGTCTGTTATATTTACATATCTTGTCAAACAATGACGTCATGAATCCCCAACTCTTAATGTAAATTAAATTGTAGTAATTAACCCAAAAGAGAGATTGCATTGTGTTCTTTATCACTTTCTGAATCCAAAAATATATAAATATGTCATGTTTATTCCTTCACCAAAACTGTATGGTTTACTAAGTCTCTTTTAAAACATCATTCAGGACCAATACAATCGCATTTAAACACGAAGTCAGAAAAGGAGATTAGCAAATAAATAAATTGTTGAATTTGCTCAGCAATTGATCAACAAGGCTTGTAAATCTGGTAAGACATGCATGATAAGTTCTAATATCTAACTTATTACGTAGAAATGTGCCATGATAAACTTGTTAATGTGTTGTTAAAATGGTTTTTATTAAATGGACGAAAAAGATGAAGGCCTATAATGGAAGAATTTGTTTCAGCTCTTAGAATAAAAAAAAATCAATATCCTGAGCCTGTTTCAACAACGCTAGAAACTATACATGTATGTTTCAGAATCAGCTATTGCAGGTTGCACTATGTTGAGAATTAAACGATCCAAAAAATTATTACCCCGAGATCCTACTTGTTTGAGGGTGTGAGGCATTAATATACTTCTGTTACAATAGTTAAACGATTTTTTCTCCTAAAATCATGTTTAAAAAATTAAATACCGTGGCTCACAAGCGCTAATTTTCAAGGGCTATTAATTTATTCTAACTCGTAAAAGTTTAAAGCTATGTTGCTGACAGATCAGCTATGATACCATAACCCTTCCATAGGTGGCGTCGTATGCTCATGCTCATTTACAGTGAATAACCTTGATACTTTAAGCACCACGTATCGAATAAACGTACATCCCTCACTTTGGGTTAAATACTGTGCAAACGGTATAAGTAGAGGTTACACACCGAGTCTTTGTGAAAAATAAAAATATTGGTCGAGGTTAGCGGATCATGACAAATGCGAGTTTCAGCGAGCTTTTTCATGACCACAAACTGACACCAATACTATTGATATTCACTGATACGAGTTGTGTTACCTACTTATTTCCCCTTTGGTCAGTTTTTCAAAGAAAGAAGGGAATTTTTTAACCACAGTTGGATCGAATCTTTATCTCTCAGTCAGTCAACCTGCCCAGTTGCAGGTTATTATAGCTGATGTTCGGCGGTATAGTTCTGTCAAATTAGTTCGATTCTGTTAACATTTTACATTTACAACAGTAACTTGGGCTTTTGGTTCAAGTTGTGAAAGTAAGAGAGTGGCTGCCCTCAATTCATACCGACACTACTGTCATACAAGTTTATTTCGTGGCATTCAAACTGTCGGGATCGGGACAATATTAACAAGAAAGGATGAAGAGTTGAGAGGCTCTTTAAAGACCGAAAAAGACAAAGAGGTTTAAAATGTGTGATTTAAAAGCACTCCTTCTCATGCAAAACAGTCCGGCTCACCATTTCAGATCTAGACAGGCATTGAGATGGGATAAGACCATCCCTCCACTCTGTCACATACCAAAAATGACCAGCCTGGGTGCTCTCTGTGCACAGTGGGAATTTTTTGACGAACCATGCAATGTCTTCAAAAGCCACTGACTGCATTTACAAATTAATTCATCTTTAAAATCCCACTGTAAACACAGAGCACCCAGACTTTCTGTTTTGGGTATTTGACCTACTGTAGGGATGGTCTTATTCCATGTAAAGGCCCGGGCAGCTTTGCAACGACGTGACAGACTGGAGTGTGCCTTTAATGAGAACGGGTGAACAGACTGCTGTGCCGTCTCAATTCAAAAGGTTGTCCCTCAAACATATCCTATCCCTGTTTTACGTGGGTGACTTCAGTCAGTTAAATTCGACTGACTGTAAATGGGACGTTTCATTTCGCACTTGTTTGTGATTCATGTTTATTTACTTGAACTGCTGACAACAGCTCTTCAAAGGAGATCTGATCTTGAATAATTCTGTTAAGTTTATTTGCGTTATGAACATTTGTTAAAATCACCATCGACCAAAAAACATTCTTTTGCAGTGGTCTATTTCAAAATGTCATTCTAAGCACTCACAAACGCATGCGCAAACGCGAGCGCCAGAGAGCTTGAGAGCGAGAGAGGGGATGTGATACACCTCTGTCCTACAACGTATTCTTTCGATAGGTTCATACCAATTGAGTTATTTTTGCCATTCCAACGAGGAACTGCTCCTACATAGGATGTATTACCCATTAAACCATGCACCCACCTCCTACTTTTAGGTTAAACATTATGCTGGAGGGGGTTGGCGTTTAAAAGATACTTTACCGTACTTCCTTTTTTGAGGCAGCTTGCTTAAAGACTGCAATAGAAACCTGGAACTAGTGGGAGACCGAGGGGAATAACGGTAAGCATATTTATTAAACACAATTTTAGGATTTAAAAAATCCCTTTGAATACGCACACTATACCATGACTCACGAGTGCAGGTTGGAACTATAAGCATGGAGGGCTCGCCTGGTACAATTTTCAAAGACAGGAGACTGCCTGCCGGGCAACCACAGCAGTAACTATCAACTTGAAGCCATCCTCAAACTCGCGGGCGAGACAAATCAGGAAGGTAGAAATGGATGAAGGTACCTGGGGACCGCCAGTAAGCTGACAATACTTAGGCTATTCCATAATTATTTAGAATCTCAGAAACGGAAACCCATACAAACAGTCCAATTGGGCCGTTTTCTAGACTAATCCCCCCCCCCCCCCACACCCGATACCCAACTGGCCATCCTCTCAAACAAGTCCATTCAGGCATCATAGACCACGTGACATCGGCTATATCTTGTATGGCCCTCGTGAAGGCTCAGACAGAGTTTTTAGGGCTCTCAGCCCGTCTTTCCACGCCCTTTTTCTTGATATCAGAGAACAGGTTCAACTAGCATGGAAAGAGGTTAGAAGAATAGGGTGGATGCGACAAAAGCAGGTATCTTTTTGAAGCCAAGAACTCTCTTGTCGCAAAGACAGTGTGCACAGGTGCGTTGTGATGTTGCAGCATGAGCTCTCGAATACCCATGTTTGGACGGTGTTTGTGCCAAGCCTCGACTACTTAAGCAAGTAGTGGTGGATATAGATAGAAGTAAGAGGTGACTACATGCTTGTTCTCAAGGGTCACATTGTCTACATGTCCAGATCTGGTGACGAAAGATCCCACCATTTGTTTTGCGGTGCTTCTTGTCATTTGACCTCGACAGGAGGTGGGTCGCCTGGAAACACCCATGCAGACGACAGTTGTTTGGTTTCCGAGTGGAACTCATTAACGAAGATCACGTCGCCACTGACGATATTCCGTATTGATTCGGACTAGCCGTTGTTGATTTTTTACAACCATTGTCAGGCACCACTCTGCCCTACCCCTCTTCTTCCCGTCACTGGGTTCATGTGGGACCCAACGGGCACATCTCTTTGGGACCATATATTTGTGAAGATCTTTTCGAATCCATAGCTTTCAATGCCTATGGCATCTTGCATATTCTTGATTATGATTCGGGAATCTTCTTTTATTATCTGTTTCACAGAGCTAATGTTTTCGAGGGTAACGGATGAAATGAGAAGACCAGGGTGGTTATCATTTTCTACGCTCCATCTACCCCGTTTAAAATCGCTGTGCCAGTTTCACACCACGGGTCTACAAAGAACGATCATTCCAAATCATTTCAACAAACTTTCATACAAATCGGCCTCTTTTAACCTTTAGTTGTAGTTATGTTACGTCATTGCTCGGAAATCCAGATTGTTTAGCTCTATGACGCAATCTCATACAGTGCGCGGTCAGTATATTCCGGAGACGATTCTGTAAAAAACGAAAGAACTATGGAACTTCATTTTTTGTGTCAAGCCTCACGGTGGTTCACTTTTTTACAGCATGATTTTGTTTTTAACGCCATATCACCAAGAGCCTGGATTCTAAATAATAATGGAACAGCCCTCGAATATGACAGGATTTGCATTATTGTGTCTTCTTGAGTTTTGTTTCGCTTTTGGCGTGAAAGATTGCAGTTTTGAAGAGGGGGTCAAGATGAGACTCCTGGCTTGTGTAATCTTTATCATTTGTCATTACAACGTTCAAACAGATCTCTGTCAACTTTTAGACTGAGGGAAAGAAACCCAAATGTTATGCAACTTGCTAAAAATATGACATGCCTCAAGGCTCCCCACGGACGCTTCATCAAGAGGGTCCCAGTAACCCCACTTTGAATTTTAAGAGGACCAGTGGACCCCCTCCGCGGAGTTTTAGAGGGTCCCAAACTCCAGGGGCCCCACAGGCCCCGATGTACGAAAAACACTGTAATTACAGATAGTGCAATCTGAAGTGTCTTTCTTGATCGGAATATTACAGGATGACATTTTAACAACACACACACACACATACACATACACACACACACACACACACACACACACACACACACACACACACACACACACACTTACCAAAACAACAAGCAAAATTTCACATCCCGTTCACAAGTTTCCACAGTCACTTTCAGATTTTGTAACCCACCTTTTTCATGCCTAATGTTTTTTGTTACATTAAACGATGTGCTGTATGCTTTTCAGAATTACCAGGATAATAAATTGAAGCTTTCATATTAATGAAGAATACAATGTTCTGCTAGCATTCGAAATTCTCGCCAAAAGATCACGACTATGCAGGTCAAACCAAAACCAATGATGAGGAGGTTTTTAATGCTTCGCATACTCTCCATCATATGTTTTATATCATTTCTTTCAACTTCCTTTGCTTCTTTTAATTCCCTGTTTTCAGCCTGCAATTTGTTTATGACTTCTTTTGCAGATTCTAGATCATCTATTGCTAATCTATGCAAAGGACTCCCCATTATTTCGCTTTGGTCAGCTGCTTGCAACGTTTGATCAAATTCTTCTGTGCTCAAGAAGGGGCGACGATAGAAGAGTTTTTTAAACTCTTGAACCTTATCAAACAATGCCTGTACTTGATTTCTATCACTGGGATTCTCGTTGTTGAAAGCAACATAACGCATGCCGCATTCTTGGAGAACTGTTTTCTGATGTGCCGTTGAGGTTTTTAGAAAACAATCCAACGATTTTTTTTTTTTTTTTAAACGGTCTCCGTGGGTGAACACGACAATTGTGTATTGCAGAAAACGAGGGTCAAAATATGTCTTGAGCCGTTTGAACGTCTTGAAGTCTTCCTCGGAGTATGGCTGGCTTAAGGAGACTACATACAGGATGGCATGAGGACCGGGATGCATGTTTACCAAAGCTTCCTGCAGCTGCTTGGCCGTATCCTCGTGCGTGGTGTCAGTGTCAAAAAGGCCCGGGGTATCCATTACCTGTCAAAACCCAAGTTCAGAAAGAGCATCTCTTTGGTTTGGTTGGTTTTTGTTTAGTTTGTTGTTTGATTGGTCAATAAGTTGGAAGGTTCATTTATTTTTCTGGTGTGTCGCATTGTCATTTAAAGTAGTTTGCAGTCACAGGCCCTAGGGAAATATATGTTTCTTGATATATGAGTGATACGGAATAAACAAATATCCTTAGGTTTTGTATTATTCAATCTGACAGAAAAAGAAATTGAAACAGAGACAGAGAGACAGAGAGAGAGAGAGAGGAAGATGAGATAAATCTTTATTTACAAGGTTTGTGGTGTAAGCATACGTGTTGATTTTTTTTTTCAACCAGCCCTTGCCCAGAGAGGGACACTTCTAAAGAGGAGAGAGAGTTTGTCACATAATAATAGAAATCTGTTGGCAATATGATACAGAATTCTGTAATTATCGGTGGCGTAAACAGAGTCAGTTTGCCTTCTCTAAAAAAAAGATTTACATCATGTCATTGGTATAATTAATGTTCTTGTTCTGATCCTGTCGTTTAGTAGTATAAAACTCACGACACATTGTTTTTCAAGTGTACAGGACTTGTAAGAATCACTTGTGAGCAAGGTAATGTTTATTTCAACTGACCTTCAGCACACTTCCGCCTGGAAATTCCCCACCTTCCTCGAGGCATGGACTTTTGGTGACAGATTTTCCTGAGAAACCTACTTTAAACTTCTTAGCGCCAAGAATGGTGTTGCCGGAAGAACTCTTGCCAGATCCAGTCCTTCCAACCAGCAACAGCCGCACTGTATCACCTTGTACAACAGAGGAAAAAGTACCTTGTCTGATAGTCTGATATTATATTAACGCTGCTACAACTCAGTGGCTCTCAACTTATCATGTCTTGTTTTAGGTGTAACAAAATAAAACTTATAATTTGGTGTTCTATCTAATATTGCTTTCTTACCGAGTGCAGGCTTGTGTGGGTTCACACACGTCGCAGAATATATATCAAGGCACAGTAAGCCTCCCGTAAACCATCGCAGATAATGTCAGGCTTTTACACACAGTACAAACACCCTTCCATTTGAAAGCTCACCAAACGGGAACATCCTAGGTGCCGAGCAATATTTAAAGAATTAATGTTGCGGCTTGTCTCAGAGACAATCGGACCGTGGTGCGTTTTGGCGCTAGACCTAACTTTTAAAATCTAAATAATAAGAGGGCCCCAAAGGGTTTACAATCGTGATCGTGATTGGCGTTTTTTTACCTTTCTGTGAGTCGAGTCGCATTCAAATGACTAACTGACGACTACATTGTGAAAAAGGGAAACTGCATCACACGGGTTCACGATGGCTCAGGGGTAAGATAAACCACGCAAAAATAAATTCTTTGAAAATTGCTCGCTCTTTACGGAGGGCACCTAGGATCAATCAATCAATCAATATGAGTCTTATATCGCGCGTATTCCGTGGGTACAGTTCTAAGCGCAGGGATTTTTTTTTTAAATTTTTTTATATATATTTTTTTATTTTATGCAATTTATATCGCGCACATATTCAAGGCGCAGGGATTTATTTATGCCGTGTGAGATGGAATTTTTTTTTACACAATACATCACGCATTCACATCGGCCAGCAGATCGCAGCCATTTCGGCGCATATCTTACTTTTCACGGCCTATTATTCCAAGTCACACGGGTATTTTGGTGGACATTTTTATCTATGCCTATACAATTTTGCCAGGAAAGACCCTTTTGTCAATCGTGGGATCTTTAACGTGCACACCCCAATGTAGTGTACACGAAGGGACCTCGGTTTTTCGTCTCATCCGAAAGACTAGCACTTGAACCCACCACCTAGGTTAGGAAAGGGGGGAGAAAATTGCTAACGCCCTGACCCAGGGTCGAACTCGCAACCTCTCGCTTCCGAGCGCAAGTGCGTTACCACTAGGATGTTCTCAAGCGGTGAGTGTTTAAATGAAAGGGTGTTTGTACTGTGTGTAAAAGCCTGACAGTATCTGTGATGGTTTACGGGAGGTTTACTGTGCCTTTAAATTTTTCTGCAAGTCACAAAACACCAGTCTCAAATTGGTCTTCTTACTTTTGGTTTTTCACAGACTCAAAAACACGTGCATAAAACTTCTTTTTGTCATCACGGATCACGGGCAAAGTCCCATCACGATCACAGAAATGGAAATTTCTGTAATCACGGTCACAGAAAGACGTGCTGAAGACATCTTTTTCACAAAGGTCCCTGTTTCTTGCTGTACGTGTTACTTGCTTGCAATTTTAAAAGTTATCAAATCTACAAGCGGGTGACGCAACAAATGTGTTTTACTAATAAAAGCCAAGATAGCATAATGTGTCGTTTAAATAAGCTACTGTAGGATCATCTAGGTGTGGAAACAGTGCATTACACAGGCAAAAGTGAAATAAGTCACATGAAGCGGAATCAAAATATTTAGTCAATCTGTGGGCTTTTTAAAGATCGACACGGAAAACCCAGCATCCGTCATCATAGCCCTGCTAGCCGTAACCCGCGTACTGAAACGGGGTAAGCAGGTATCCGCAAAGCCTGCGAACATAGGATCTTATGTGCATTAAACTGGTTTTCCACAAGGTTGTTTACATTTTCAGAGTAAGCATAACATACCTATATATTTTTGGATTAAAACAATGAAGAAAAATACGATACAACCTTTTTATTCTCTTATTGCAATCTAAATTTCCAGTAGAATTTTGATAAACGTAGTAATAAGTGGATTTCTAAGCTTCCAAGCTGGAATGCAGTATATTCCGGACCGGATCAAACATTATTTGACCCCCCAAAATCAAGAAACGTAATTGAAAATGCGATCGCCACTGGAACACCTGTCTAAAACCTCATTTCCTCGTTGTCTTCATTGTTGGTAGCAGAGAACGGTGAATCACGCAAGAATTCACATGTTGGTTGTGATAGCACCTTCAAATTTGGAACATCTGACACCTCCCTTTTCTTAAGAAAGTTTTCGATTATTGAGCAGGAGGATTAACATCATCATTTAACGCCCTATCAGAATGGTGAAGTATTTTTGCACAATAAGAGTTGTCTCCTTTACATGGATATCAAAGCAAGAGTTACCTCCCTTCGATTCGTTTTTCTTCATTTATTCTCCTGATAAGAGCAATAGAGAAAATCTAATGTCTCTGTCACTGTGTGCTTGCTACAGATGAACAGCAGGGGTTGTATTGGCCTTGCACTATATACGTTGCATTTGATAATGGGAAGGTTCATTATCTGAGAAAGGAAACAAAGAATCAAGAGACCCAAACATTTCGTAAACGAATTTTTAAGATGGCAAGCTGAAATGCAATCCCATAGTCCGGACCGAGTCAAACGTTTTGTGGCAAAACATTCAATCAAATAGATGAACAAATATTATGGCCGTGAGAGTGCCGCCCCAACTTTTGCAAACTGGCAAATAAGACGTCATCAAATAACCCTATCACAAATCGGCAAAAGATGTTTCAATTAAATGCTCCCAAAAATGTCTGTACCAATTTTCATAACCATCCGTCCAGTAGTTTTTGATCAATGCTTTTCACACACACACACACACACACACTAACACACATCGAGAGACAAACATCACCCCCTGCCCACGTTTAATCATTCAGTCAAGTATTGACTACATGTTAAGAGTTTGAAGGGAAGAATGAGTTATCTCCCTTGGTGATTTGCGAGAGAGCGAGAGAGAGACTTTCTTTCTTTCTTTATTTGGTGTTTAACGTCGTTTTCAACCATTCAAGGTTATATCGCGACGGGAGAGAGAGACAGATTTACCTTGATTTGACTGTGTGAAATAGACGTTCTGGGCTCGGTCTATGTTGAACGTACTCGTGGTCATCTTTCCTGTAAATACACAGCTTCTCTGTGAAGACCTTCTTTTGACTAACAGTAAACAACAACCAAAAACAAGAGGCGAAGCCTTCAAGGCTCACGTAAGAAATAGACAAACAGTAACACAAACTCAACCACTCCGTCACACATACACACACACACACACACACACACACACACACACACACACACACACACACACACACACACACACACACACACACACACACACACACACACAGTAAGCATAGGTGACACTGTGCAAGAAAGCGAGACACTAGATCTAGATCTGTCTGTCTGCATGTAGCCTACTTACAGGGACACGACTGCCAACTAGTCTCGGCCCGCTCAAAATAATAATGACCGAGACTTTCAGTAATTCCTTCGCGTGACGTCTAACCCTCTTACGCCATAATGTGACGTCTTCAAATGACGAAATGTTAAAGTTTCTACCACAGACATACACACGCACGCACACACACACACACACACACACACACACACACGCACAGACAGACAAAGTTACGATCGCATAGGCTACACTTACGTGAGCCCAGTAAGGTCATATATTGTACTACGTTGCAAGCCCCTGGAGCAATTTTTTGATTAGTGCTTTTGTGAACAAGAAACAATTAACAAGTGGCTCTATCCCATCTCCCCCCCCTTTCCCCTATCCCATCTCCCCCCTTTCCCCGTCGCGATATAACCTTGAATGGTTGAAAACGACGTTAAACACCAAATAAATAAAGAAAGAAAGAAAGAAAGTGAGCCAATAAGAAGAATATGCCACCCAGAAATGATGTTTGAAGTACTCGTAGCATGCAAGGCAAAATGAATATAAAGCATTACAGATAAAAGACTAGAGGATCTGCGCTTCTGAGTTCTTGGCATATAACATGCTCTTTTTACAAAACATGACTAACGTAGAGGGGGGAATCGAGACGAGGATGTGGTGTATGTGTGTGTCTGTGTGTGTGTGTGTGTGGAGCGATTTAGAGAAAACTACTAGACCGATCTTCATGAAATTTTACATGGGAGTTCCTGGGTATGATATCCCCAGACGTTTTTTTTATTTTTTTGATAAATGTCTTTGATGACGTCATATCCGGCTTTTCGTGAAAGTTGAGGCGGCACTGTCACGCTCTCATTTTTAAACCAAATTGGTTGAAATTTTGGTCAACTAGTCTTCGACGACGCCCGGACTTTGGTATTGCATTTCAGCTTGGAGGCTTACAAATTAATTAATGAGTTTGCTCATTAAAGTTGTCATTAAAATCGATTTTTCGCAAACAGATTTAAAATTGATTGCATCGTATTCTTCATGACATTCTGAATCTAAAAATATGTACATATGTCATGTTTACTCTTAAAATGTGATCACAATTAACGAAAATAGATTAATTAGTCTTACGATTAAAATTTAAGAAATCGATCCAAAAATGATTTCATCTTATTCTTTATCGTTTCCTGATTCCAAAAACATATAGATATGATAGGTTGTATTGAAAACAAGCTCAGAAAGTTAACACGAATACATAAATGCATAAAATCAAGTTTATGTATGCTGCACGGATTGGCTTGGGCGTTGGTCATCGGTCTTTTGCCATGTTAAATTCGGAAAAGACCGACACAGATGGGTCTCAATCCGTCAACTGACCGATAGATATGCAGCAGTCAGTCAGCTCGTCTTATTTTTGTCTGCTGTCTTGTTCTTTTTTTTTTTTTTTTTTACCCCTTCCTTACTTAATTGAAATAAATGTGGTTATTGTGTCCTCAGACCTTTTATTCCTCTTCGTGTAAGACCATTGGAAAATAAACAAGAAATGAAGAAATGAATTGTATTTTCCTCTCAAATGTACATTGTAAACAACTTTTAGAAGTTTTTCCTCACTGCCGTAATATAATGCACAATTGCGGCAGTCCCGTGGTGGAAGGAAAGGTTTTTTTCTTGACTGATTGGTTTGCAAAATGACTGATTGATTCATGGCTGAGTCAGTCGATGGACCTCTAGTGGACTAAACCAAAGCCAATACCTGATGCTGAATATGAAGTTATCCAGTCGCCTAGTTGCTTGATTGCATTACTTTTTCGTTTGTACATTTCCTCAATTGTCAGTGATTTGAAAAATGAATTATTTCTTTCGGAAACTGGTGTCAAATCTGGTGTCTATAAGTCAAAACATTATTGTTAATTTTGGCATTTCTGTCAGGGTTTTAGCTACAACGAACACTTAAAAGATCTCATTGCCTTTGAGGATGAGTTTTAAAACCTTGAAAAAAATGCAGATTCAAACAGCTTATATGTCTATTTCGAAGTTATGTCTGTATGTATGTATGTATGTATGTTTGTATCAGTATTGTCCGTTTATGGGTTGCCTGAAACAAGGTATTTAAAAAACATCTCGCGATCTACGCATATTCTAAAATGTGGATGAGAACAGAAAAAGTTCGTCATAAATTTACCTAATTTAAATTGCATTTGCTTAAGTCTCTACTTGCTTCTTGTTAAATATTTCTTAATAAAAACTACTTGAAATGAATACAACGCTTTCCCCTTTCAAGGCCTACAAACAAGTCGTGTGTTTTCTTAATGCAGGTCGGTTTGTTGACATCTGTGCCTACACTCTGCCTCGTGCCACTCTGCTGTCATCGCCACCAAGAATCTAACCCGGCACAGAAGGCACCAAGAATGTTGATTCCTGGTATTTGTCAAAGTAGAGGGTTAGCCTTAGTCTATGTAAAAACCTGGTCAGGTTTGAGAAAGTGAACCACATCGTTTACTCGGGAAGGGCTGTCCTTTTTAGAGAATGCCTCCATGCATGGATGGCAAATACATCACATAGAAAAGGCACGAATTTGGCCTGCATATTTACAAAACTGATTCAGAGGCCCGGTAGAGGGAGCACATGTTAGCGATCTTAATAGCACATCATGAAGACCTAATTAACGCCAGTTCACTGAGAGATAAAACAAACTGAATTAAAATTAGGTATACTTTTGGGGAACATATTTTGTTCTCACTCACATGTCAAAATGTGTATAGCTGGCGATATATTTATGAAACCCATGTGTCAGGCAAACCGCAAACGGGCAATATGTATGTAAAAGAACCGGGCAAATGTTTCTGAAAATTTACATATGAATTCTACTCTCTTTTTTACTCCATTTTTTTCGATGACGTCACATCTACCTTTAAACAGAAGTGGAGGCCACACTGTCATGACCGCATTTTTCGTCAAATATATCTTTGACCCGGTCCGAACTGTCGGATTGCATTCTAGCTTGGAATCTTAAAATCAGTTCATCAACATTTTTGTTGACATTGAAATTGCAAGAAAACGTTTTCTTATTTAAATTGCATTGCTTTCTTTATCATTAAATCAATGCAAAAAAATACAGATATGTTATTTAAATACAAATTAGTTCCTATGTGTGCATGCTTGGGGAAGACCAGCTCAACTCGTCTCGGCCTACTTGTATCAGCTAACTAAGCCGTATTAGTCTCGGTGATAACTGATCCAGTGTTTTTTGTTTCGATCTTTTAGTTCCTGGCCGACAAATGGACAAAAATGTATTTAAATCGCTTGACACGAGGTGTCTTTAAAGGACCCCAACAGGCTTTTTTTGTGTGTCAAAAACGCGTTCATTTGCGTTTTGGCGTGACTTAGGTTAACCAGGCATATGCATGCCGTAGGAAATTGTTTTCTCACCTTCCCTCACAGGGTTTAGTTTATTTCGGAATCGTTTTGGGCCATAATCCGACGAATTTCGTGGCTGAAGCGAAGCGTTTTCGCGTTCCAATCTGGCGGCCATTGTATCGCGAACGTCCGCGAGAGTACGGAAGTGGTGAATTCTGGGTAAAATTCCGATGACGTCATAAGCTGTGACTTTAGCTGCTGAACCTTACAGTTTTGAGCCTGGGGGTTAAAATCAAGGGTCTGCGCGCCCCGTGATTAGTAATTTTTTTTCAAATCACGTTATTAATGCTCCCGATATTTTCTTGTCATCTCCAAAGTCAAGTCACAAAAACAAAATCCCTTGACTTTTGGGGTAGCGCGACTGTTTATGTTTAGATTTATTTTTTTTTTCATTACTAGATTGTCCCGTCGCTGGGAAATTCGGGTCACTTCCTCCCAGTGGAAAGCTAGCAGCAACAGAGTCGCGCTACCCCAAAGTCAAGGGATCTATGGGATTTTTTTTCTTTTCTTTATTGTGATATCGCTGGGAAATTCGGGTCGCTTCCTCCCAGTGGAAAGCTAGCAACAACAGAGTCGCGCTACCCCAAAGTCAATTAATCTTTTAGATTTTTTTTCATTTCGTTATTGTCCCATCACATTCCACAACTTGGACACATACCACAACTTGGACACATACCACATCTTGGACACATACCACAACTTGGACACACACCACATCTTGGACACATACCACAACTTGGACACATACCACATCTTGGACACATTACCACATCTTGGACACATACCACATCTTGGACACATACCACAACTTGGACACATACCACAACTTGGACACATACCACAACTTGGACACATTACCACATCTTGGACACATTACCACATCTTGGACACATACCACAACTTGGACACATACCACATCTTGGACACATACCACAACTTGGACACATTCCACATCTTGGACACATTCCACAACTTGGACCACAAGCTAGCTTTTCACTGGGAGGAAGCGATCCGAATTCGCCAGCGATATAGGACAAACAAGAAATGAAAAAAGAAAGAAAAACAAATCTAATGGATCCCTTGACTTTGGGGTAGCGCGACTCTGGTGCTGCTATCTTTCCACTGAGAGGAAGCGATCCGAATTTCCCAGCGATGGGACAATAGGCTGAATAGAGAAATGAATTTTTTTTAATTTTTTTTTTTTTTACATTTTTACAAATCGCGGTTTTAGGTTCGACGTAATTTGTAAAATATTTTTTACATTTTTACAAATCACGGGTTAACAGCTCAGTTGGAGGTTTAATTGGTGTCAGTGTGTAGACATACAGGCTGGGGGAGTGGCTTGGGAGCCGGCGAGCAGATAGCTGTACCGTATCAACGTTTGTTGCTAGACGGATCGTTCTTACTGCGGCGTCCGAGTTGAGACGGAAGTGTCCCATCTATCTGGGTTGATAATCGGGGATTAATGTAGAGTTGTATCCTCTTAGTCAGGTTTGAGGCACGGAGTTTACGAGGAAAAACCATTCTCTCTCAAGGGTGGAAGTCAAATGTCTGCCAGACTCAGCAAATAGATTAGGCAGCCCATGATCACTGTTGAGATTATTGAAGTTCTATCAGATTTGTTGTTGGTTATGTTGTTGAAGACGTATATGTTCTCGAATTTGAGTTGATGTTGTTGTTGTCGTCGTCGTAGATGAAATCAAGATTGTTACGTGTCAAATCAATCGTGTTCCACCTACTGTTTATCAGTTTAAAGCTGTTGTTGGTGGTGTTGTTGACATTGTAGTTGTTCTTGGTTTTTGAGTTGTTATCAGTGTGGTTGTCGTCGTTGTAGTTGTTGTAGTTGTTGCCCGGCCAATGTTGTACTGTGTTGTGGTTGTTGTTGTTTTTGTTATTGTTGATACAATTTCGCTGGTTTCTCAACAATAGTGTTGTTGTTGTTGTTGTTGTTGTTGTTGTTGTTGTTGTTTTTGGGTCCAGCCGATTCATTTTCACAGCCCATTCCTGCTTGAGCCTTGAGTCGGATGGAAACAAATGAAAACTCAAGCCTGAGTCCTTTTTTTGCAACTCCGAACATACGGCAGCAGCACACTCTCTCGGCATGATGTCGGAAGTACGCGCGCATCCACGGCTGCAGCAAAGACGCAGACCGAGCGTCGCTACTTTCGCTTCCGACGCCTGCATGTGACGTCACAGCCAACGGCTTGCCGCCGCGGGGATTTTGAAGTCTCGCGTAGCAGACGAATTTGGCCGCTTTTTGAGCATGCATTTTGTGTAAAATTAGACTGATGCAACACAAAACCTGTGATTTACTGTTCGGTTTTTGCATCTTTAGATGCTTACCTATATCATGATCTGGCCCTTTCCTGGGTTCGTTCGTACCTTACTAACCGGACGCAGACCGTTTGTGTCAACGGCATCAAATCTCAACCTTCAGCTCTCCAGTACGGTGTCCCGCAAGGGTCCGTGCTTGGCCCCATACTTTTCGTTCTATATGCCTCCCCTGTGTCCGATGTTATCAGTCGCCATGCGTTGTCGCATGAGAGTTTCGCTGATGATACACAGCTTCATCAGTCTGCCCCTCTTGCTGAAGTTGACGATCTGGTATCTCGGACACAGGATTGCATTGCGGACCTCAGTGATTGGATGTCTTTAAACAAACTCCAGTTAAATAGTGACAAAACCGAAGTTATGCTGGCCTGTCCCAAGAAATTTTTCAATCACCCTTCTCTTCCTGTCTCTCTCACTGTCAACGAACTACCTATCTCTTTCTCTCCGTCTGTCCGCAGCCTTGGCGTCACTCTCGATCCAACTCTCTCTTTCCAAAAACACATCTCTAACATCTGCAAGTCCGCCTATCTAGAGCTGCGCAAGATTAGTTCAGTCCGTCACTACCTCACCACTGATGCAACCAAAACGTTAGTGTGTTCTTTAGTCCTCTCAAAGATAGATTATTGCAATTCTCTTCTGGCCGGTCTCCCTAAGTACCTTTTAGATAGACTTCAAAGGATCCAATATAACGCTGCCCGCCTGGTCTTCAAATCTTCCAAGCATGAACACGCCACACCCCTTCTTCACTCTCTACACTGGCTGCCTATCACTAAAAGGATCGAATACAAACTCTCCTCTCTTTCTTTTGCCGTCGTTTCTGGTTCTGCCCCAGAATACTTGTCAGAACTCCTCAATCTCTACACCCCCTCTCGTCAGCTTCGCTCCGCCGCCGACACTCGACTCTTCCGACTCCCCACAGTGCAAACAAAGACATGTGGCGAGAGGTCCTTCGCCTATCAAGCCCCTGTGACCTGGAATAGATTACCTCTGCCTCTCAGACACACAGATTCTCTCACTACATTCAAGACTGACAAATCTCAAAACACACCTCTTTCAGCGCAAGTGATTTTCCCCTCCAGCATCTCCCCACCCACCCCTTCCCGCCCCACCTCACCCCCTACCTAGTGCCTAAAATAACGTGTATATATATTTTCTGCGCTTTGTGTCAGCACTGTTTGTGTGTGTGTAAATAGTACTGTTGACACGTTTTTATATAGAAGCCTATTGTGGTTTTTGTGCTTAGGCTGTGTATTGGACTGTCACTGTATGCCTGCATTATTAGTTGTCAGTAATTATTACATGTGCTGATTGTTCTCTTTGCCTGCGCGCGTATAGTATGTTGGTTATGTTTGGTCATAGTATGTTTGTTTATGTTTGGTCGTTATTTTTGCCTGTGCGTGTATTGTATGTTTGGTCGTTTTCTTTGCCTGTGCATGTATAGTTTGTTGGTTATGTGTGGTCGGTTTCTTTGCCTGTGCGTGTATAGTATGCTTGGTCGATGTATGTATTGTAAAGCGCTAAGAGTAGACATTTTTCTAGAATAGCGCTATAGAAGTTTGCATTATTATTATTATTATTATCATTAAATCAACCCCTACTGCTTTATCTGACATTAAAAAGAGCCTGTTATGGTCCTTTAACTTCTGTTCAAGCAATAAGCAAGGTATTTGGAACTTACTGTAAACAGATGATTTCCGGAAATAACTTTGCCGTTACACTTACAGCGCATAAAAACAAAATGTTCAAATATCCTGAAATGTCACATTGTTTGGCCCACATAACTCACAATAAAGCGTGTTTGTTTGATCAAGTGCAGGACATAAGAATGTATGAACGCATAGATCCGGGTTACGAACCCTATTTGAGCGTAAAAGGTCGTACTGGAAAAGCCAATCTGTGCAGAAACTTGGCAGAAATATGCTTCCTTATTTTTAATCCTAATGTTGTGAGAGCGTTGACAGCAATGTTTTACTGCCTCAAGTTCATGGATTAGAACCCATAATTTACAGCAAGCTGCCGAGTATGCTAATTAGCAAAAGCATGAATAGATTAGTTAATTTTTTAGACAAATGGCTGCCATTTTGTTTTTACTTACACAACATTTTGCTTCTAAATTTTAGCAGCATTTTTGTCTTTATACCCCTAACGCACCCCTCCTTCTATCAGAAGTAGGCAATTTCAGAGTTAAGGCACACACCAAAAGGGTATACTCACAACATGAACAGAATTATATAATGCATGTGAAGTACTGCCGCTTCTGGTAGCGGACATTCCCATGTTTTCAGAATGTGAGCACAAGTCCTAAATAAGAACATGTAGGCAAGGTTAACTCAATTTTCTCCATTATGTTGTCTATAACTTACCCTATTATGAATCTCCCCCAATAAGCCTTGGCAATGTGTCTCAAATACCTTTGGCAGGTAGATATGATCAATTACTAAACAGTAACTGATCCACGCATTTTTCAGAAAATGTTCAGGTAAGAATTCTGGGAAAGAAAATACATTAACTGCTAGCTCACCAGTCAGGTCTGTGCATATTAGCGACCACAGACGCTTGACATTTGTAGTCAAAAATTAGATATTTTGTATTTAAAAAAATTGCACATCTCAAACTGAGTATGTCCAGCCAGCAGTACTGCTCATCTCACTTTTTTAAGAGATGACAACAAGTACGAGCTTCAAAAAGGTTTGCTACCAACCAAATGAACCGAATCCTATCATGTTGGCCTATATTTTGAAGTAAAATATTTTACAGTCAGTTGAACAACAACAAAAACACTTTGGAGGCACACTGAGTAGGATGGCTCATGCAGTGGTTTTCGTTGGGGTATGAGAGACGATATAGGTAAAGAAAGCAAGTAAAGACAGAAGTCTAAGACATCCCCCCCGTCAACCCCCAGCCCCTTCTTTTTCAATACCCCTTCTTTTATTTTCTATTATTTGCTCACAGAAAATATCTTTTCCAGCTTCGGTTTTCCGTACCTTGTTTCTGTGTTCCTGTGTTCGTTTTCTTGTAGTATCTTACACTGACGAGTACGTATGGAAAACACAAGACATATTATTTTTTAAATTGTACACGATTTTTGAAACCGATTTTTTGGTTAAGCTTTAAGTATGTAGCGCACTCTGGGGTATTTTTCAAAGCTGCGGTGTTACAGGTAGTGACAGGAACAAAACTGATTTCACAGCATTGCATACATATGTCTTCCAGGTGTTTTTTTGTTTCTTTTAATTGTTTTTGTTTAATATTAGGTTTTCTTGTGTAAACATCACTTGCTTGTATTCTATGGAAAAAATGTAAGAGAAGTATAGTTTTTAACGGGAGCATCTCGTTACTCCCCCGTATCGTTACTCCCCCGGCTCGTTACTCCCCCGGCTTGTTACTAACCCTAACCCTAACCCTAATCCTAAGGGGGAGTAACGAGCCGGGGGAGTAACGAGCTGATCCCGTTTTTAACAGGTTTTAATCTATACTTCATGAGAATAACGAGGGATAATGGGATACATGTATATGTACACATGGTACATATCGTTAGAGATGCTATAGATGCCTAAAAGTAAACAATTTAGACAGCTGTTACCATATACTGGCTGGAAAAAAACACCATTCCAGTGAACCAGCGTCATCAGTTTCATCAAATACGATGTATCAGAATATCGTGTTTTGGAGGCCAATAAATCCCTTGACACACAACAGCTTCTGTTGTGTATTTGTTCCCGTTAGATGATACCATGGCAGGTGCCTATGAAAAATCAAGCGGGCGTGGTGGCCTGATTCGCCAAAGGTGTCGGATGAGTCATTATTGTGCCTGCCCACTTGCGTCAAAAGTGATACATACTGAGAAACGACACCGAATGATTCAAGCAAGACGTCTGTTCTTGGCCCTCCCTTCCAAAGTTAATTAAACGACACCGAATGGTTCAAGCAAGACGTCTGTTCTTGGCCCTCCCTTCCAAAGTTAATTAAACGACACCGAATGGTTCAAGCAAGACGTCTGTTCTTGGCCCTCCCTTCCAAAGTTAATTAGCTGACACCACACGAGAAGCAAACTTCAATAAGACATCATAATGTGAATAATGGTGTCATATAAAAATATGTCGCGCTTTAGCATGCTTCCCAGGGAACTGAAAAAGATTTTGAAGAATTGTTTTTCTCTGTGACTTCGGTGATTTTGTACAAGCAGCAAAAAACCACTCTTAATGTCACCGCAAGGCTGTTCATAAATCAGTATTATCGGTCAAAGACACCTTGGCATTAATAACTGACCCTTTAGACACAAAACAATGCACTGTTGGTAAACTCTATATTGACCAGATGATAAAGATTTAGAATTGTGCGATTAGTTTAATCTCAAACAAGTCGCGTAAGGCGAAAATACAATATTTAGTCAAGTAGCTGTCGAACTCACAGAATGAAACTGAACGCAATGCCATTTTTCAGCAAGACCGTATACTCGTAGCATCGTCAGTCCACCGCTCATGGCAAAGGCAGTGAAACTGACAAGAAGAGCGGGGTAGTAGTTGCGCTAAGAAGGATAGCACGCTTTTCTGTACCTCTCTTTGTTTTAACTTTCTGAGCGTGTTTTTAATCCAAACATATCATATCTATATGTTTTTTGGAATCAGGAACCGACAAGGAATAAGATGAAAGTGTTTTTAAATTGATTTGGACAATTTAATTTTGATAATAATTTTTATATATTTAATTTTCAGAGCTTGTTTTTAATCCAAATATAACATATTTATATGTTTTTGGAATCAGAAAATGATGGAGAATAAGATAAACGTAAATTTGGATCGTTTTATAAATTTTTATTTTTTTTTACAATTTTCAGATTTTTAATGACCAAAGTCATTAATTAATTTTTAATCCACCAAGCTGAAATGCAATACCGAAGTCCGGGCTTTGTCGAAGATTACTTGACCAAAATTTCAACCAATTTGGTTGAAAAATGAGGGCGTGACAGTGCCGCCTCAACTTTCACGAAAAGCCGGATATGACGTCATCAAAGACATTTATCAAAAAAATGAAAAAAACGTTCGGGGATTTCATACCCAGGAACTCTCATGTCAAATTTCATAAAGATCGGTCCAGTAGTTTAGTCTGAATCGCTCTACACACACACACACACACACACAGACACACAGACACACACACACACACACACACACACACGCACATACACCACGACCCTCGTTTCGATTCCCCCTCGATGTTAAAATATTTAGTCAAAACTTGACTAAATATAAAAAGGGAGACAAAGGGTAAATATATAAAAGAGTCAACAAACAATTACGTTCATTTTATCACTGATCATTTTACCGTAAGAGTTATAGTATCTTTCCCAGACTCTGAAAATGAATACGTTATTCTCTCGAGCAATGCCAGATAACTTCTAAAAACGATTGGCATGGAAAAGAAGTACATATGCTAATGATTCGAGCGGTTTGTGTTAAATCAGTAAACATAACTAGTATAATTCTTATCTCCGTCATTATTAACTAAATTTGTTCATTTTCATGCCAGCACCAAACGTTTAAATGTTATTTTATTCGCAAGAATTTGGCAAAAGAGGGGTTTGATTTGTGTTAATCCGCATTTAGAACTGATTCTTTTACAAACTTAGTTATAAACGTCGTACCCCCACAAACCAAGGGAATATGTTCGGGTTCGGGTCAAACTGTTACACGATCAAATGTTTCTTAAAATAGTACTTTTGGGAAAAACGTGTCGCCATATCCGCACGCACAGCCCTTTATACTAACGTCTTGATGTGTGGCCTAAATGTGAATGACGGTGTGTCAAAACGTAGAACACATTTACAGTCCCCTTCATTCACTTCCTTGTGAGTGTATAGCGAAATGGCAGTAGGCTGCTCTGCAGACACAGAATTTACTGGTAAGATTTTTTGGTATTTAGCCGTTCATACACGTCCGTGTTTCGTGTTTCTATTTTATAAATGGAAAATTGCAAATGGCGGAAAGCTGCCACGCACAAGCTGTTTGGTATGAGCCAAGTGTCACGCACTGAGATAATTTACGTTGACATTCAACCGGACACACACAGTTAATTTTGTTGTAACTATTGGTCTAGCAGACGTCGAGATTTCCTTAAATGTAATAATCCACCGAATAGCAGATTGTCATGTATATAGCCTTGACAAAACTTCAATAATGATGTTTTTTTCTATTCTCAGTTTGGCAATGACTTCATGAGACATCGGGGCTCAAAGAAGTTGTTCCAAATTCAGTGTCACAAAAACCAAAGTAAAGACAGCTTTGCGTTTTCATTCGTTACTGGTCGTTCAATATTCTAAGAGTTCCAGTTTTTGCTTTCAAGCCCGCACTTGCAACGCATGTCATTTGAATATGACAATTACATTAAGGTACCAGTAGTAGCTCGCACGCTCTGTACTTTTGTTTATTTTCTTCTGAAGCTCATTGTGAATTCATTGCTGTACGTATTTAGTTCAGTGTAAAGAAGTGATGATAATTAGTTTTAACGTCCTCTTAGAACCAATTGGTTTATCTTGGGACAGGTAGAGTTGATATGCTGTATGGGGGGACAGGACACTGGACAGACATGCAAACAGAGAACACATATGAGCGTGTTATGGATCTGGAAGTCTGTTGTTGCGATATTTCAAAATGGAGATGGAAGTAAATATTTTGTTGGGGTTGTTGCCATAGTTTACGCGAAATATAGTTGGAGTGGAGCGGTTTTGTAGGCTTATTTGCTTTTTATTTATGTAAAATATTTTTCAGACTTTTGGATAATGCCAAAATAAAGTAATAAAGAACTGGCTGAATAAGTAAATACATACGTAACTAGAAACATAACAAGAATTATTAGCCAAATAAGAATTTTAAATATAACTTGCTAAAATAATATCAGAATGGGGAACTTAAGTTCAGGTAGGAGGGCGGTGTATGTGATTTAGCCTTGTTTGAATAGAGCTATATGATAGGTGTTTTTGGGCGCTTTGGTTGTTGGGCGTGGGGGGGGGGGGGGGGTCGGTGGGAGAGAGGGTTGAGGGGTGGGAAGGAGGACAGGGGATGAAGTTTTCAAAACAGATGTCCTATTTGAGCCTTATGTATTGAGAGACACAGGGTGTATGCTGGCTTCCATTGAAGCGTGCAATGTTTATCAAAAAACTCATGGGGTTTCAGTTTGTGTTCGTTGACAAGGGTGTGTAGGTTGCGGAAATCTTGTTGGAGTAATTGGCAGCGGTCAAAGAGGTGTAAAAAAGATATTAGCTTTCCACATTCACAGAGACGGGGAAAGAACTTGTGAGCGCATCCATCCGTGCGAATTCTGCGAAGTATTTTAAGGAGGGGGGTGGGGAGTGTAGGCCTGTTTTGTTTTGTTTGTCGGGGCAGAATAAGCCAACCATGGGCATCGCCTTCTGTTTTTAATTCTGTTTCCCAGTGACGCCAGGCAACTTTGGCCATTTTGTGTTTTGATTCCGTCTTTGTTAATTTGAGGTCATGAAATGCTGCTTGATCTGTGACAGACTCTTTTGCTGCTCTGTCAGCCATATCATTGCCTCTGATCCCTGTGTGTGAGGGGATGTACATAAGGGTCAGTTCTGTTCCAGAGGCAATGATCTGGTGACAGAGGAACAATATATCCGTCTGAAGCTCTTCCCGGTTTCTGGAACCATTTTGGAGAGCAGTCAGAGCTGATTTTGAGTCAGAGAGAATCACGACTCTTGTTGGGGGTTGAGGGAGGTCATTGATATAGTGGCATGCTCTTAAGATGGCGTACATTTCTGCAGTGAAAATGGACACATCCTGGTTGAGTTTGAATTTTTTAGTTATTTTGAGGTCAGGGATGACAAAAGCACAGCCGGCTTGGCCATCATTTTGTTTTGAGCCGTCAGTAAATATTTGTAGGTGATCTTTGTAACTGTTTGAGATTATTTCTCTTACTATTGATGAGACAAGCACAGGGTTATCTTTCTTTGTTATACCCAGATCATGATCAGGGATGATAATGGGGGACTCCATGAACCAAAAGGGGAAGGGGTTAATGGGAATTTGGGCCATCCTACCTGGGTTCACCCCACTTTCTTGAAATATCGGTTGAACATAGTCTGCTAGTGGGATTGTTGCTTCGTATATTTTGGGTGTTTTTCTTTTTAGGTTTTGGTAAGGGGCCGAGGTTATCGTGTCGAACTCAGCAGTGAGCTCTTCGTTCACAGCATTATCAACTGTACTGGCTCTTGATACATACTGCGCCGACTTTAGTCTTCTTTCTTCATCGAGGGGCAGCCAGCCAGCCTCTTGATACACTAATTTGTTTATGGAGTGTTTTGGGAGATCAAAGATGATTTTGAGGGCAGCCATTTCGGCTCTTTCCAATAGTTTTAGATTCGATTTTGATGCAGCAAAAAATGCTTCTTGACCATATGTTAAACGGGATCTTATAATGGCTTTCGTAACGTGAAGCAGGCTGCAGGAACAAAAAACAATATAATCAAACAACTATCAAAGCAAACTTAACACATTATAACTGTATATATAGATACAAATTTGGGAAACCAGTATTCAATCAATCTGCATATTTTTTAACGTAGACATTGTTAACACTTTTTTTTGTGGAAGGGGCTTTGAGGGGGCTTTAAATTTGATCCCAAAAGATCCAACGACAGCAGTTGAACGCACAGTTTATGCTCTTAGAACGAGTTTTTCTCAGCTTTGATGTGTGTAGTTAATTATCTTCTGTGAAACATGCAGAATCAATGTCAACAAGATTGTTTGTGAAATAGATAAGGGGATATAGAGCACTCGGAGCATTCTTATTTGTTTCCCCAAAAAAGTTTACAATACATGAACCTCTGGCTCTGTGTGTGGTAATATGAATATATTTACATTACAGTTTGCTGCGCCTCTTCTGATTCGCTGATTATTCAAAGTTGATTTTTTTCAGAAAGCGCCAAAACCATTCGCATTGTTTTACTAGGCAAAGTGGGAAGTGGAAAAAGCTCGACCGGCAACACCATTCTTGGACGGGAAGACTTCAGAGTTGCGATTGGCCTTTCACCCAGAACCAAAGCTGTCTCAGAAAGAACAGCTTTCAGGAACAAAATAAAAATTGAGGTTGGCTCCCCCCGCCCTCCCCCCCCCCCTCCTCTTTCTTTCTGTTTATCTCTATCTTTCTTCTTTCTTTCTTTTTTTTTTCTCTCTCTCTATCTCTGTTTCTCTCTGTCTCTCTCTCTCACACACACACACACACACACACACACACACACACACACACACACACACACACGCACACACACACACACACACACACACACACACGGAGTGTAGAAGTAAACAGACTTCTGCAATGCTAATCTCCAACAACACACAGTTAAGAGTAAAATAGGAAACCTTTGGTGCTGTATTGTGGACTTCACCAGTCCCCTGTTTCTTACAGGCGAGAATAGGTGAGATTGGCGAGTGGGGCGAGGAAGTACCGTTTCTTGGGAACATCTCGCCGCGAGTGACGCTAGCCGACGCTAGCCGACGCTAGGTAGCTTTGGGCTTGCTCGCTTGGCGAAAAAAACATGGCGGCCACGCAGCTGCCCATCCGATTGGCTGTCCATGGTTTTTTACCGACCAGTGCAGACGACCTTTTCGGAATCAACCAATGGTGTTTAATTCTTGCGTAGCTAGCCAGTTCGCTCCCTTACCCATCGTAAGCAAGCTTACGATGCCCCGCCCCCTGTAGTTACTACTGACCAATTATCTAATTATCGAGAAAAAAAATGGTTATTTTACATTGGATGGGTCGGACAGTGGATAAACTCATATGTTAGACACACTTTATGACAGAAACAAGCTGGGTTTTTGTTATAAGTTAGTTATAGGAATGCATTATTAGGCACAAAAATTTGGCGGGGTAAAAAACGGTCATACACGTAAAATTCCACTCGTGCAAAAAACACGAGTGTACGTGGGAGTTTCAGCCCACGAACGCAGAAGAAGAAGAAGAAGAAGGCACACAAAAAGTCTGTTAACGGTAACATAGGCCAAAAGGGGTATTCAGGTGACAATAACTTTTTTGTTTATCAGCAAAACTCAATAAAACTTTGCTATGTTATGTAAAATGAATGCTAAAACAGACCAGTTAGCAGCATATCTAAAATAAACTGAACACAAAAAAATGTCTTCTTTGTGTTTGTCACGTGTTTCAAAAAATGGGCGTACAAATTTCAACAAAAATCATGTTGTCACCCCCATAACCTTTTTTACCTTTAAAGATAGCACAATTCACTTTGCAAATATGAAAAGCTTATTCATTTTCCTTTCATTTGATATTTAATTTTCTATATTTCATTTGGAATATGACCCCAGATAGCCACTCGGCAAGTAGGTACCAACAGCACTGTAAAATATGCCCTAAAACCCCCGAACTGGTAAGAGTTACCGTTTCATAGACAATCTCGCCTCCTAGCTTCGCGAGCGGCTAGCCGAAAGAATATCTCGCCTGAAAGAAACACGCGTCAGTATTGATTTATGACTTTTACGTAAATTTTATACCGTTTCACATCACCTGAAATCAAGGAAACGTAATGTTTTATCAAGAGCTATCGTGTTTTCGAGCGTGGCGATAGGGTCAGATATTTTGACGACAACAAGTACAATAAGCCGAGTCGAAGTTGTTGATGGAGAAGCTCTACGTCATGTCGGTTAACCCAGTGCTGATCCGCTGCGTCTACATAGTGGGGCTCGTACGTTGCAAAATCAATCATTTCATGTGACAAACACCAAATTTGGCATACATGTATAGTTTAATGTGCTTAACAAAACCTGATACAGAGCCACCGCGAAAAATTAAAAAATCGGTAGTTTTTATAACAAAATTCAAAATGGCCGCCAGTAAAAACGGTTGGGTATGTTATGCATATTTCATTTCATGTGACAAACACCAAATTTGGAATAAATGTATGGTTTTATGTGATTAACAAAACCTGACACAGAGCAACCGAGAAAAATTTAAAAATCAGTTGTTTAAAAAAAATCAAAATGGCCGTCAGTGAAAAAGGTATTTGATGCTACAAGTCATTCTCTTGCAATAGAAACTAACAGAAACAATTGTTAAAACATAACAATACATGTATACATGATCAATGGCTTGAAGAATCGTTGGCTTACCTAACCTGTGCCAACAAAAAACTGTCGCACAAATGTTCGTACCAAAACGAAAACATTTATTCCTGTGCTATTGTATTCAATTTGTCCATGCTATTAAGGGCCCACAACTTGGCTATCTGGAACTCTCTTAATATTAAAAGATTGTATTTACATGGGTTATGTGACCACCGCCTAAATAAGGGTACCCCCAAAAATCAAATTGATAAAAATGAAAGGTATCAGTTCAAAAGTCAACGAAAATGCATAATAGGCATAACTTGGCAACTTTTGCTTATGATGAGAACATCAAATTGATTATCTATTCAGAACAAGGTATACAAGACGTACTTTGGGTCAACTTTTGTATCGTTATAAAAAGAACATTTATTTACATATACATGTAATGCATTCTTTCAGAACATGTTTTTAAAAGGTTCACAATTCATATGCCTGTCGGCTTACATTAAATCAATTGTTCTTCTTCGCTCGCATACACTCATACAGACAAAGGATTGATATAAATTCTGCCACAGTGTCATTTCATTATGACTATAAGTGTAAATTTGTTAGTCCTGTAAACCTGATTAACGTCTTTTGGATGATTGCTGTCCTACAGCGATGCCCCTTCATGCGTGATACTGAGAGGCACTGAGCGATAACTGCTGTGGGTAGAAAAAAGTCTGAACGTTTGCTTGATTGTATATTTACTGATGAAGTCTAATTGGTAGATGGCTCTTCTCAAACTCATGTCCTGCAGCAGCACGTTACTTGTAAGGGTATTTTTGGCAGCGCTTTTGACAGAAGAGGTACCTTCTAGCACTGTTCACACCCATGAAGTTTGGTTTTGTCCTGCAGAAGTACAACAAAAAGCTCTTGTACTGACCTGTCAGTAATACTCAGCTCTCAAAGAAGAGCAGACAACCTGAGGAAAGATTGAGTGACGTCTACTAATGCATGCCATACTTGTCAAGCCTTCTGTTCCCCAATACCACTGAAGAACAACACAGTATCACAGTCTGTAAAACTGTGAAACATGGGCAGGCAGGGTGACTTCTCTGGGCCAAGCAAAAAATGGCTGAATCCTTTTCCATAGCGATGCACACTTCATAGGCAGAAAAACGGATATCAGCTGGGATGAGAAGCAGATTGTCTTAGATTTCTGGCCTCCTCTATGTCCATGGTGTAGAAAATCCACCTGGGGTACCCTTCACACAAAAGCTGAAAAGTGACAATTTTATTTGAATAATGTTTACTATCTCAGAGAGTTAGCCAAAGCCTTCACACAAAAGATAAAATGCAAGAATTGTATTTTAATTATTTGTATAATTCTTACTATTTAAGGTCAATACAAAAAACTGTTTCCAGTGACCCAACTGATTCCAAAATCCTGCTGGCCGCTACATTCGTTAGAATTCTAACAGTCGCTTACAGAATGTTGACCCTTGTGAGGGTATGGTAAACCCACCAAATTCACAGAGGTAGCTTACGCATATGTGTGTATACATGTTCCAGTTAATTATCAAAAAAGATGCTAAGGCCTAAAAAAAAAAAATAGGTGTGGTTACGGTAACCCGACCTACCCTATTTTTAGGGGCCGATCCTATAACTTTTTATTACATTTGTCCACAAACAAAAAACAAACAAAAAAAACACGAGTGCAAAAAACGCAATGAAAGCGAAAGCGCCCGTGTCGCACACTTATTTCCCTGTCAAATAGGTTTAATTTGTACACATTAGAAAAAAAAAGTTAAAAAAAAAAAAAAGTGATTGCCTACCTACCTACCCTATTTTTTTTGGCTATGTTACCGTAACCACACCTATTTTTTTTTTTGGCCTAACTGTTGAGCTACCTAACACCAACCTTGATAGTAATGGTGAAATCAGCTCGTTTGTGTGGCACCAGCAGAATTGCTCATAATGTATTCACGCAGCACTCTTGTTCTCAGGAACCCGCATGTGGTGTAACCCTCAGTTGTATATCCTGTTAAAATAAAATGCACATCAATGCAAGGTCAACCTATAATAAGTAAAAGGTTGAGAGAAAAAAGTAACAAACCAAAATTGTAACAGTGTTGAGACTCAGAGAGAGGTACCACTTTTTTTAAAACCACTCATTTCTCATTTCATTAGCACATAATTATTGCATACTTTTGTCTTTTAGCTATCATCTTTGAAATGGTTGTGCTTTCCTTCTTTAGCAATGCATTTCCAGGACGTCAGCGTGTTCTTTGCCAGCAGGATGCCGAATACGTAGGTTGTATAGAGCTGTTGGGAAGCCAATAACTGGATACATGGTGACATTTTAGCTGAAAAAGGTCAAAAATGAGAGATCTTTCAAAATCCTTCCTGTCGGCAGCAAGTCTCGCGGAATCTCCTTTGACAAAAGAGGGAGACAGAGACAGACAGACAGACAGACAGACAGAGACAGAAAAAGGGGGGGAGGTGTATTCACGGAGTTTGAGAGGAAAACACGAGAGCAATAATGGGGATCTGATAGTAGCCTTGTCGGGCCAGGACGGTTTTTGGTGTACTGTATCTAAAAGCCTGGCGGTGTCTGTGATCAGGAACTGAGGGTGGTAGTCGGAGTTGGCCTTTGAAGTAAATCAAATTCGTGCTGGTTTTAAGTTCACAAGCTTGACCTTTTCTACAGTATGAGATGGATATTTACTTACGGATATTATGAAATGGTACTTTTCTTTGTTTTTCTTAATTGCTTGTCTTTTTTTATTGTCCATTTCGATAATTGGATGTTTTTGGTCTGACAGGTTTGTGACACGCCTGATATCTTCGACAGCTCTCATTCATACTCCGAAGGTTTTGGGGCACTTCTGCGATTATGTCATCGTCCAAACACCATCATCTTGTATACCATAACCCTTGGTTCAAGGTTTACACAGGAAGACGTCGTAACTTTTATGACGTATAAAGATGTCTTTGATGAACACTTAATCATGGTTGGTTTTACTCGAGGGGATATGCTCGAGCGTGAGGGCATATCCATTGAAGACTACATCCAAAAAGACTACATTCCGACAAGTCTAAAAGAAATTCTGGAATATTGTGGATGGAACTATTTCGTCTTTAAAAACGGCGCTCCCATGTCATCACGAAATGAGCAAGCCAGACAACTGCTAGAAATAATCGAATCTAAGTTAAGGTCGCCGTCATCTGTGAACCTCTTAACGCCAATTGCCGACTTACAACTCAGATCTTCATTGTCACTCGCAGTTGCAAGCGACGAAGCAGAGTTCGGGACTCATTGGATGGACAAAAAGCGGCTTGATTATCACAATCAAGCATTGAACAGACTATCAAATATGTCAATGCAGGCCTCAACACAGCGTTCGGAAGAGAGGCGCAAGTCTGTCATGTATGATGACGCCGTTGAGACCGATAGATGCTGTGTACTATAATCATCAGTTAAACTTGTGTGATGATGTACACTTAAATGTCCGTTTTCTCGGCTAAACTACTTCTTAATTTCTGATTTGTAGTTGTGCTAATTGGGGAAAAACACTGAAGCTGATCAATTGGGGAAGGCACTTTAAATAGGCTGGCTCACTTACATTTAGGGGCAATCGTAGTCACTATAACAAAGACATTTAGTAATATTACGAAACTCTTCTCATGGAATCTTTTACATAACTGACAAGATTATTAGTGATACTTAGGGTAGCACTTTGGCCACACAGAACCAAAACAAATGATGTATACCGTACTCGTGTCAAAAATCCGGATTTTGCTGTATACTGTTGCTGCGTTTCAGTGAACGTACCTCGGCAGTAGTCTGCCTCTTTCTAATATCGATTCTCGTATACTTCACGGTTTTTATACAGTCTAACCCACTTATAAGAACCTCGCCTATATGAAACATCGGTTACAAGAAAGGATTTTTTGTATCCCTGCCAAATGTCTTAATTTCTACGACCTAGAATTCTCTGGATTTGAAATATTTCGTTATAAGAAAGCCTCGGTTACAAAAACTAAGTTTTTCTCTTCCATGACATGCCTGTCCTCTGATATAAGAAAGAACCAGTCAGTTTAGATTTACATTTGTTGCAATGCTTGCACAGAATGTCATACAGACAGACCGGAAAGGCTAGACATGCACCTGAATCGAAAATTGATGTGTTCGAATGACTCCTGTATAAGATGTTTAAATGATTGTGCAGAATAACTTCAACACGCGAACTTAGAAAGTATTTACTTCAATTGCCTGTTTTATTTGCATTCTCAGCGGCAGTCAGAACGTGCGAATTGTATGGCTCTTTCTCTCAAGAGAAAACTAGAGTTTGTTGATGCTGTCGGGTCTACGCTCGCGCGTTTTTCTTTGGGATTATGTTTTGTATTATTTTATGATTATCCAAGTAAAGTTGATTTTCAGTTTAAGGGAATCTGTAATGGCTGTATTTGCTTTTGATTTTGACTCTTTTTCAGCAAACAGGATAGAAACGATAGGTTGTTGTTGTATCTAACACTGTTTCCCTTTTTTTATTTTTCGTTCTGTGGTTATTATAGAATTTTTTTAAATAAAAAGTACCAAATTGGTCCATGTTTTAAATTTCTGATGCAGTATGGATGTTAAATGACATTCATTTATAATATTTGAATCCTTTACCATTTTTATTTACATTGTGTTATGTAATTCTCCTGAAAGCGTTCATGGGCTTTCCCTAGCTGTTAGTTTGCCATCCGAATATCTTTTGTTTGGGTAAACAGAGCGTGTTGTTTCCTTGCAATTCAACTTCTTACTCGATATTTTTTTTCCACGTCCAGTTTTCCAAGTCCAGAAATTACAGAAAGACTTTGATAAAACATTCTTTCCCTTTACATCTCAAAGCTTACCAGTCTTACATTTTTCATGTAAACGTTGTGTTTATTCCTGAAAAGTATAATCTAAAACGGTGTATCTGTGGTATCCAAGACACAAATAAACCTCATCTCTTCCCCTAGAATGATGTCGTAAAGCTGAAAAATCAGCAAACATAAAAGTGCACGGGAGCAGGGTACTTTCCTATTGTCCCGAAGATAAAAAGTTCTTAAAGAGACAGTCCTTTTTCGCTCACTATCTCAGATCAATCCGGGCCTTTACATAGGGTCAGATGATTGCTCGTACAGTTAGCTTCAAAAGGCGCGTCATAGTATTGATTGGAGAATATCAAAGCGGGTTTCAGAAAAGAGTATTTCTTGCGTGTGTGTGTCTGTGTGTGTGTGTTCAGCGATAGTGGCTAAGCTATTCATGCACAATAACTATTTTTACTTGTGTGAGTTGTATTTTAAAATTCATGAATGTGCATTGAAAACTTTGTAAAGTCTATTAGTTTCTTTCGATGTTTATCCTACATACGTGAGAGAGACACTCGTGAGATAATAATCGTTCAAATCACACGTGTGTATATCATGTAAATGAGGTCATGTCAAGCAAGTCTGGCAGGGACCTGTTGTTCCACTGCTTATGATGCCAAAGTCAACGAGACAAATGTCATTATAGAAACAAAAATTGCGCTCGCTAATTACCCTCGATGAATCTTTAGAACTAACACGTCACGCCACACTTTCAGAGTGACGTTTCTTTGCTTTGACGTAATAGATTGCACGAGGGTTTAGAAGAGATCGAGGTTCCAAAACAAGCGTCTTCAATTTAGCTGTCTGGACTGCAGGACATTTTCAGTAAAATACACGTAAGTACAGTATGTAGGATAAACAGAATACTACATGGCTTGCTGTATCGTTCCAGATTTACACTCGTTGCTTTTTCAAACAGTGAACAGCTCGCTTTCGCTCGCAGTTCAATATTTTTTTTTAAAAACTCGTGTAAATCTGGTACGACACAGCAAGCCATGTAGTATTCTCTATTTATCTTTATTTGACTTTGAATTGTGTACAAAATAATTTATTCATGTATGTTTTTGTGAGGCGCTTATGAATGTATTGGGATTTGCGCACTATAAATATGACGCGATGAAGCCAGACTATGTTTTAGCAGCTGGTTATATTATCGGAATACACATCTAGTATGTTTTAGTAGTTTTAGTCGTTCTTTAACCACTGTGATGTGTCGGAAGAGTTTATTTTTATGTGCTGTTTTAGAGGTACATTTTATCAGTATGGAACATGTTCAGTTCGGGAACAGGGGTTGGAGAGGGGGGGGAGTGGTGGGGGGGGTCCTAGGGGTTCCGATAGCTCTTAGGGTTTCATAGTTCTCACCATGTCTGTATAGTGTATGTATTAGTTACTGTGATACCAAATTGTCTTACCCATGTATGTATGATGCTATGCGCCAGTGATGTATGAATGCTATTTATTTTTGTTTTTATCACACAGCAAGCTGCTTTCCTCGTGTATTTTTTATGTTCATTCATGTATTGTACACTTGGCAATAAATTATCTATCTATCTATCTATCCTCATTATTAATATTATGCCACTGTTGCTTACATGTTTGATTTGTTAGGGGCAGTTCAAAGACAGCTTGTAAATCATCGTATAAAATTGTAATTGTATTTTGCATTCATTGATTTTCTTCTTCTTCCGCTTTACGGGATGCGACTCCTACGTACACTTGTGGGTTTGCAAGTGTTGGCTTTTATGTGTATAACCAGTTTTTTCTCCCGCCATTATTGATTTTAAAAAAGGCTGTTGATTTTAATTCTTTCTTTTCTTTCTTTATTTGGTGTTTAACGTCGTTTTCAACCATTCAAGGTTATATCGCGACGGATTGATTTTAATTTGACTTACATTATTGTGGCCTAGTTGGAAAACAAATATATATTCAATTGTTTTGTTCTTTAACGAAGGTATTACAGCCATGGTGATATTTGGTGCTTACTTGAGTGGCTGAAAGCCAACCATACTCTAACAAACCCTAGTTAGAGACATATAATATTGCCTTTGCACCTGGTAGTATTTTTTTGAATTGTCACGGCTGTGCACTAAGATATATACTCGCCAGAGGCTCGTGAGTCCCTTGATATTCATCCGCTGGGTCTTGACTGAAATACCAGCCGCATAAACAAAAACACTCGTGTTGTAACCTCCATGGCTCAGAAATGGTGTCAAAGCCATTTTTTGCCAACTTGGCGTCCTTGTTAACTAATTGTTGTTAACAGAGATGCACTTGGAAAACAAAACCATGTTAGTTACATCTGACACATGTTAAGGTTTCTTTTCCCAATTGAAAAAAATACCAGTTAGGTGTTTTTGTGTAATTATGATGCAATTTCTGGAAAATATATACTACGTTTTCTGCAGTTTTTTGTGACAATTGTTAACAGTGGGTATATCTGAATCAAATTTATGTCTGATTGTGAGGGGAACAAAGATGAAAACTATCTTTTTTTTAACTCAGAAAAGTCTGCAGAATTCATTGCATACCTTCTTTTCAAAAACATTCATTTGTGTGACGAGTATTGTGGCCGGAAACACCAAAGTGATGTTCATAACTATTTGTCGTAAGAACTCTTGCAAATAAATGCTTGCTTGCTGTCAGTAATCAAAACTACTGCCACCTTGTTGAATTTCATATTTGTGATCAGACTACTGTTGAGAATCTTTTGCAACTTAAAAATTCCTGATTTGTGTTATGGTTTGTTGCTAAACAGAGCCAAATTGATGAACTTGCCATTTTGTCGTGAGAATACTGTGTTATGAACAGCATTTTTTAATCAGACAATTGCCAACCAGTACTGTTCTATCCACCATTTGAGCATCAGAACACTTCATTTATGGAGCCTTTTGGGTTTAACAGCCAGAAAAATTTAAGATGACAAAGGAATACCTTGAGAAAATAAGCGAACAAGTTGTGTCGTAAGATTTTCAGACAGAGTTATGAACTGCAATGCTCACTGTTTTTGGCTCACGTAAGTGTAGCCTATGCGATGATAAACTTTGTCTGTCTGTGCGTGCGTGCGTGCGTGCGTGCGTGCGTGTGTGTGTGTGTGATAGAAACTTTAACATTTCCGAGTCTATGGATTACGTCAGTCTCGGTCAAAAGTGTTTGACGTGTGTGATAGAAACCATTTGAAGACGTCACATTATGACGTAAGAGGGTTAGACGTCACGCAAAGGAATTACTGAACGTCTCGGTCATTGTTATTGTGAGCGGGCCGAGACTACTTGGCAGATCCAGGGTCTCGCTTTCTTGCACAGTTTCACCTATGCTTACTGTGTGTGTGTGTGTGTGTGTGTGTGTGTGTGTGTGTGTGTGTGTGTGTGTGTGTGTGTGTGTGTGTGTGTGTGTGTGTGTGTGTGTGTGTGTGTATGTGTGACGGAGTGATTGAGTTTGTGTTACTGTTTGTCGATTTCTTACGTGAGCCTTGAAGGCTTCGCCTCTTGTTTTCCTTGTACTTTGTGGATTTTTCCCTTTGCAGTGGTCATTGACTTACTGTGATAGATGAATAAGTTGTGTGGGTTCAAGTAATATGTGACATCTTGAATCAACATCTTCCAACGTGTCAAAACACACAATTTTCCTACTTAATTTAGTGTAAAGTTATGAACATGCATTTTTTCGAAAATTGTTAAGGAAGTATCAAAGAAATAATCACAAAGTGCATGTTTACAACAATGGTTTTATAGAAATAAACTTTCTGGCACATTTTCCTTTTGATCAACATTGACAAAGTCGTATGCTAACGTTGTTCATAACTTTCCCCAGAAAATTAGTGTTTCATGCATGTGGGTCCTAAAGTAAAGGATTGTATTGTCACTTAAGATTCAGAAAGTGAATGAAAGGTCAATAAGTCTTAGATTTGTACAGTTGGTACTAATCTGGTTTTCACTGGAGCAAAATGTTCTGCAGATTGTGTTTACTGGCACAGTTCATAACTTTACACCAAGGTCTGCTGTATAATTTGTGTTAAGTTATGAACAACAACCAAACTCTTTTTGTAAACACTATGTTCATATATTCAAAAAGAAACAAATGGCTTAGGATACTGTAGTTTGCCTCGTGTGGTCCAGGAGAATAAGCACATTTAATGTTTGTGATAGAAATGTATGTTCATAACCTTACGAAGCAATCTGACTTACTGTTAGAACATGCTGTAAAGTTATTAACTGTCAAACAAAATGTCTTGCAATGTCTTGGTATTGGCTTTTCTATGTCGTAAGAGGCGACTAACGGATTCTGTTTCTCTTTTTACCCTTGGTAAGTGTTTCTTGTATAGAATATAGTCAATTTTTGTAAAGATTTTAGTCAAGCAGTATGTAAGAAATGTTAAGTCCTTTGTACTGGAAACTTGCATTCTCCCAGTAAGGTAATACATTGTACTACGTTGCAAGCCCCTGGAGCAAATTTTTGATTAGTGCTTTTGTGAACAAGAAACAATTGACAAGTGGCTCTATCCCCTCCCCCTTTCCCCGTCGCGATATAACCTTCGTGGTTGAAAACGACGTTAAACACCAAATAAAGAAAGATTGGCTTTTCTTTATACCTTTTTGTCTTACCATGTATTTCTTGTTCCATATTTACCCATTTTGTTCAATTTTGTTTTTAAAGTGGCAGACTGGTCTTTGACTGCGTTCGTCTTTGTCGTGTAATGTTATGAACATGCACCATATCGATGCCAATGTTTCTGTCTATACTGTGTAATTCGAGTAATTCACAATATTTTTACTCCCTAAACCTAATTGGCTTCTATCTGAAGTTACTGAATGAATTTTCAGCCATGAGAGTCGTCTTTGTTCAGATTTTTCAGCAAGATTGTTGTAAAGTTATGAACTCCTTCATCGTTTTTTAGAATGATAGCTGAGCACTTAAAGTTACAAAATATTCAATTGGATTATTGTTATCTCTCTTGAGTGCATGTCTTCTGTACATGTGTAATGTATCTAAGTTCTGCACCATTTGGCTGCTAGTAGCAAAATATAACTATGTCACGGTGTAAAGTTATGAACAAAAAAAAGGTAATAACTTATTTTTCGGCCTGTGTTTAAGTTTTTAACTTGAATTTTGACTGGTTGTTGACAACATGATTATTTCTGTCAGTTGACTTAATATTTCAATTAACTCAATATCTGATGTCTGGCTTTTGTCAGTTTTTCTTGTTTTTGTGCTTAAAAATTCACAATGTTCGTTACATCAGGCTTAATGAGACTTTTGTACCTAGATTTGCATGTGGTACCCATCAGAATATTTTTACTTACATTTTTGGCTTGCTTTATACCAATTCCCTTTTTATTTGCTCAGAAGAACATTGAGTTTTAGTCTTAATTATCTGAGTACCCTCACATTGTTGTAAGGTTATGAACTGCATAATTAGACTTCATAATCTCTAAGTTTGTGTCTTGAATTTCATTCTGGTACTATACAGGCTGTTTCATTTGAGGGTTTCTTACCCAGTACAACTTTTATTTTTCATGCTGTGTCATCTGTTTTCTCTAAATCAGCACTTTAATTGTGTGACATGGTGTAAGTGTTATGAATAGCACATGCGCACTCTTTTGTGCACTATGTGCCCAATAAGTGTCCGATTTCTCTAAAAACTTGTATTGTTTGAATTGTTATCTTTGTCTAATTGAGAGCTATATGCCCTATGCAAGTCATTATTTCAGTAAATCACTTTGTGTCACAATTTTCGACACCAAATCGACACCAAATCTGAGCCATGGACATATATATATATTGTTTATATATATTATATATATATATATATTTCAATTGTTTCTTTCACAATTTCTGATGTTTTATATATATATATATATATATATATATATATCGATGGGCTAAAACCAGAACCAATTACCTCAAAATAACCTGTTTTGCAACTTTATAGTTATTTGACTTATGGTAACATGATTCTCACTTTCTGTAAAGGATTCTTGAAAATCTTGCATAATTGCGTATTTATAAGTCATAATTTGTTCTGGCTCCAAGCATTTCTCCTGCTCATCTTGGAAGCAGAACCCTCTAACTCCATCCAGGTTGGAAGCAGAACGTGCTAAGTTCAGTTTAGTCTGTTCTGCTACTGAGGCCTGTGGGGAAAGGGGAGTGTTTCACAGCGAGCCAGATGCAGCCATCGTCACCTGACCTCTTCTGCTTGCTGTGTCACAGTCATTTTTCCTGTTCACAGCGCAGCCAGATGAGCGCACATTAGCGATAGTGGTATCTGGTCTTGACCCTTTCTGTGTGGTGTAGGATTTCCTCCAGCACACAGAATAGTGTAACTAGCAGTAGTAGAGTCTGCTGTTGACAGAAAAAGGAATTTGATAGACTGTGGGAACTAAAACAGGTCAGTGACACCTGTCAAGTGTCAGTATCCGAATTCCTGACTCCGGATGTACAGGGTTGAAACACAATTAACTTTCCTGTGATAAAGAGTGAATGAAGAATGAATTGGAAAAGATGCAGTCCCTTGATATTGAGGGAGGAGGGTGGTAATAAGGGGGTTGGGGCCGGGGAGGGGGGTTGGTGGTAAAGTGGGTGCAAGGGGGTGGGGTGGGGTGGGGGGGGGGGTGGTGTCCTAAACTGACAAAAGGATGGTCCACTTTCTGAAAACAATGGAACAGAGAACAGCTCTCTGCCATTTTTACATCTGCTGCACAGTCAATTTGGCTGTTGCTCGAGTCAGGACACAGATTCAAGTGAGTATCTTCAAGTATTATGTTTTTCCCCATTTGAACAGACCATAAAAGCTGAAATTCAGATTCCTTTTTTAAATATAGGGGATTAACCTTCTGATTCAGTCTAAATCCTGTATCTGCAAACTGATTCCTAGCTTTTTGTGTTTTGTTTTCCTAATTGTAAAACACAGGCAGGTAAATGTGTTTGTTTCAGCGTGAATGTTCTTGCGCGCGTGTGTGTTTGTTTGTGTCAGTGTGTGTTTGTGTGTGACGGTGTGTGCATGTGCTCATGCCTTAATGTTGTAGTGTATCCATGCAGCTCTTTAGTGTTTGTTAAAAAATAAAAAAAATGTAAGTGAGTGTTTACAGTATTTGTGAATGCTTGTAAAGATGGATAGATGAATGATTTGGTTGATGGATTTTGTCAGTTTAATTGACTCTAATATATTTTGTTATTCAGAGGTTATCACAATGTCAAACTGATGAGCATGAGTGGTCAGAGTGTAATCAAGTACTAATGTTTCATTTGTTTGTGTGAATAGAAACACGAAAACTATCCAAAGTTTTAACGCAGAAGCGATAATACGGAGGCAATTACCTTTTTTTTATTATCGGTTAATAATTTTAAAATAGAAGTACATGTAGTAATTGCCTGTTCAAAGGAGATAACATTCATAGTATCCATGTCTTTTGCAGACGCTGTTTGAAAGGAGATGAATCACCAGGCCGTCCAGGCAAGTAAGAAGCACCATGCATTTCAGGAAACTGTCCTTCGGATTCACGGATTACGGTTGCATAATCTCCTTTCTGCCAATGCTAAAAGTGAAACCTGATGACTTTGATGCGTCTCCATTGGCAAAATCTACCCCAAAATATGACGATTGTGCTGTTTCTTCAATCGAAGATCCTTTTGAGAACATGGTGAATGGGGGTTATCCTCCTGTTCGAGTCATGCATATCAACTCCAATACTTGCTGATTGTGATTCCACCCCTCAAAAATGAATCAAGCTACCCAACTCCTGTACATCTTTCTCCTGTGTGTGCTTCCACAGTTTCTGTTACCCTGTAGGTGTATTCACATCAGCTTGTAGTATATATGTCAGACACTGCTCCTTTAGGTGAAACTACCACAGCATCTCTTCCATCTGTTTATGGAACCCCAACAAAGAAAATTCTGTCATCGATGAAGGAAGCATCCTATGTGACACCTCATGAGAAGAAGTTCAGCCGAACTTAAAGACTCTGCAACCCGGGACTACGGGAAAAGGTGTGTTCGAAAAGCGAAGACACTCAGAGATGAATGTTACACAGGATTAACTGGTCAAACGGCAAAGACAAAAGCAGTACAGGAGGTCGACTGTTAAAAGTGCAAAATGTGTATTATTTATTTCGACCTTTGTGCACAACATTTTTGTGAAGAGGAAAGTACAACAAAAGGTAAGAATGCCAATTTGTTTTCTTGATAATGAACAGAGTAGCATGCAGTCAGGATCTAAAGCTCGTGATTTTGTTACCATTTGCATTGTGTGGTTAAAATGCGCCTTCAGCCTTGTGTTTATTTGTTTGTTTGTTTGCTTGTTTGCTGCTTTGTTCGTTTGGTTTGTTGTTAGTGTTATTGGGTGTGTAGTTTTGTGCGTAACGCAAAACGATATGAGCTGATACAACATAAGATTACCGTTGGGATTTCTTGAAAAACACAATATAAAAAAGTGTAATGATTTCAGAGAGAGTTTTGTGTGTGTGTTGTTTTTGTTAGGTGGTTTTTTATCGCTATGAAAAGTACCGGCAATTTAATTTTTATTTATGCGTGTTGCGTTCATTAGGCCACACAATGAATGAATACATGAGTCCTTGATGATATTTTTGCAAGTGACTTGACATTTGTTTGTTTATGACGGTAATAAACTTTGAAAAACGATTTGAACTAATGTACAGTATAAGCTTTGCTTGGAAGCAGAACATGCTATGTGTGAGGAGGCTGCTTCTGACTGCTGTAGCACAGGCCACAGTGGGGTCTGTGTGGAAGTCAGAAGCAGCTATGGTGCACTGGGCTTTTCTAGCTCCAGAACTGAGAAAAGAGCAGGAGTGTATTCTGGAAGCAGAACAAATTATACCTTTTTTGCATATGAAAAAGTTGTTCAATTAAATTGATTACTAGTGTGCATGACCAGTGTTTCCTCTAAGTCAAGTGTGTAAAATATGAGGGCTACAATCCTGTGTTTACTATTTTTTATAAGGGGTTGAAATCTTCAAGTGGCCATTTCTCAAAATGGTGGAAATCCAGTTAGATGGTTCTGGTTTTAACCCATCGATATCTAGCTATATATATAATTAATTATATTAATGTGCAACACAGGCACAATCCTCCCCTTTAGCTGCTGGCCAGCCACTACCTGATACCCCAGCTGTTGGCACCAGCAGGCTGGCCCTTCTTTGGCCCCTATTAAAAACCCTGGATGTTTACAATTTTCAGTGATCTATTGCAAGTGCTGGCAACTTTGTGGTTTCCCAGGATTAACTGTGTTAGTGAATTGAAACTTTAGAGTATGCACCAGAGCAAAACTGGTTTTGGTTACCGGTATTCTAAATGGAGTTTTTATTGTTGAAAGAGAGCAGGGTTCTGAGTTTTTTTTCACAGTGGTAGATGTGTTGTTGACAGTTTTGGTGCTGTGACATGGAATTTAACATACTATTCCTACTGTGTTTTGTGGTACCTGATTGTGGGTCTGTGTTTTGAACTGTCATGAGCAGTGCTGTGCAGGACTTAATTTTGGAGAAAAAAAGTTTTTTTAAGAGCAAACTGTGATCTGTGTATTTGGGTGTTCATTTTCTGACTGGCAATAGGACTTGAAAGGTGTGTGTGTGGAGTTTTTGGTTTTTTAAATTCAGCACACTTCGTAATGGAAAAGCTTCATACGAAAGAAGCACACTTGGAGAGACTACATTCTCTTTGTCGTGTATGTGGAGAAAGATTAAAAAAGAAATATGACACTGTAGTGAAATTGTGTAGGTATTCCACCGTAGAACAATATTTGCTTGAGAGTCACTGTGTGGATTGTGAAAATTTGGACTTGCACTACATGGAGAACAGGGGGTAAGGAAACACATTCCTTTGTTAACACCCTCAAGGGCCGAGTTCTGGGAATAAACAATGATGAAGATAAGATCAGAGTGCTCATGAAGGAACAGCTAACCATTGTCTCTCCCCTCCTTAGAACAGCAGTGTCAAGTCCAAAGTAATGAAACCTGTCTAAACTGGCCTAAATTACAGTGTCTCTTCATGGTTCTAATTTTGTATAAGTGTTTATGTTCCTTCAGAGACAACAGAAAGGTGTTTTATTTCCTTCTTTGAGAAGTGTCTTTTTGTGAAACAAGTTTGAATACGATGTACTGAAAAAAATCTCAACCTGCTTCTGTGATACAGTTTTAAAGAATTAACTATCAGCAACTGACTCTGTGACTGACTAATAGAATAACCAGAGTTCTGTAGACACAAACAGTGAATGTGAGAACCCTCTCTCTCAAAGTGTTTACACAAGCAACAGGAGTATCGTTAGCTGCTATCTTGCCTGGCGCGCGGCCCCCCCATAGTGGAGTAATTAACCCCTTCCTGCCGGCTAATAGGATTCGGTGACCAGACTGGTGGTGAGTGATTGACCGGGTCACGCTGCCTGGCCAGCCCAGCTAAAGAGTGGGCTCTGCACAGCAGTACTATCAATAAGCCTTCTGGGCTTGTAAATGCATTCTGTGCGGTTTTTACACCGCTTAGGGAGAGAGAGAGCTGTGCACATTACTGGCTTTTTACATTTAGTCAAGTTTTGACTAAATGTTTTAACATAGAGGGGAAATCGAAACAAGGGTCGTGGTGTATGCGTGTGTGTGTGTGTGTGTGTGTGTGTGTGTGTGTGTGTGTGTGTGTGTGTGTGTGTGTGTGTGTGTGTGTGTGTGTGTGTGTGTGTGTGCGTGCGTGTAGAGCGATTCAGACCAAACTACTGGACCGATCTTTATGAAATTTTACATGAGAGTTCCTGGGAATGATATCCCCGAACGTTGTTTTCTTTTTTTCGATAAATACCTTTGATGACGTCATATCCGGCTTTTTGTAAAAGTTGAGGCGGCACTGTCACACCCTCATTTTTCAATCAAATTGATTGAAATTTTGGCCAAGCAATCTTCGACGAAGGCCGGACTTCGGTATTGCATTTCAGCTTGGTGGCTTAAAAATTAATTAATGACTTTGGTCATTAAAAATCTGAAAATTGAAAAAAAAAAATGTATAAAACGATCCAAATTTACGTTCATCGTTTTCTTCATCATTTTCTGATTCTAAAAACATATAAATATGTTATATTTGGATTAAAAACAAGCTCTGAAAATTAAAAATATAAAAATTATTATCAAAATTAAGTTGTCGAAATCAATTTAAAAACACTTTCATCTTATTCCTTGTCGGTTCTTGATTCCAAAAACATATAGATATGATATGTTTGGATTAAAAACACGCTCAGAAAGTTAAAACGAAGAGTGGTACAGAAAAGCGTGCTATCCTTCTCAGCGCAACTACTACCCCGTTCTTCTTGTCAATTTCACTGCCTTTGTCATGAGCGGTGGACTGACGATGCTACGAGTATACGGTCTTGCTGAAAAATTGCATTGCGTTCAGTTTCATTCTGTGAGTTCGACAGCTTGACTAAATGTTGTATTTTCGCCTTACGCGACTTGTTCTTTTGTACAGACCCCCTCTTGACAACAAAAACCATGCAGGAACGCTGTGTGGTTATAGCCACATAAGAATAACATTATCACTTGTGCACAAAACATATCCTAACAAAATCCTTGTAGTGTATTGACAGTTTCTGGGAAATCAAGACAAGAGGTAAGGGGAAGGTTTTATGTTACTATGCATTTACTTGCCGATTCCCTTGCTTCAACGAATGGCTTCTCGTTTGATTCAACCAGAGACATACATTCTATCTATGTCTCTGATTCAACACAAAAGCGAAATGCATTTCAATGTTATGAGAAATCAGGACCCTCTGTAGTTTCTTTATACTTACACAGGCCCAAGAGCTGCATTTGTCGTCTTGCAAAGAAATAAATGTTTTAAGCACTGTTGTATTGGTTATATTTCGTTTCTCGAAATATGTGCTGGTGTGTGTGTGTGTGTGTGTGTGTGTGTGTGTGTGTGTGTGTGTGTGTGTGTGTGTGTGTGTGTGTGTGTGTGTGTGTGTGATTGCGTTTGTGTGTGTGAGTGAGCGTGCATGCGTTTGTGTGTGTATGTGCGTGTGTGTGTGTGTGTGTGTGTGTGTGTGTGTGTGTGTGTGGGGGGGGTTTAGAGTGGTTGTGAGTGTGGGTGTATTGGTTTTGTTTTTACATTCAGTCATTACAAGTTTGTTTGCAATAAGATTGTATTCAAAATAAGGATCATGAAACAATAAGTACCAAACGATTAGAGCACGAACTTAGGCAAAAGCTTATGGCCAAATCAAATAAAAATACAAACATGATGATGGACGTGACAATACTAATTTTCTATACAAGTATACTAATAATAAAAACTAAACACAAAACAAAACAAATTGTAAAAGCAGTTAGAATAATTTAAAGGAGAAGTAATACAAGTAAACGGGAAACAACTGCAACAAACTAACTAACAAACAAAGATAACCGTTGAAGAACTTTGACGCACTTACGAGTGAAATAAACTTAATGTTCACAAACCTAAACACTTTTTTTTTTTTTTTTTTTTTTAGAAAGTAATTTATGACGAATATGTGTAAATGTATACAATGTTACCAATCATTTACCTCATTAAAATAGAATACAATGTCACATTAAGAGAATGTGTGATCACATGCATAACTCACACACACACTGACACACACACACACACACACACACACACACACACACACACACACACACACACACACACACACACACACACATGGACACATGGACACATATATTCATCCAACTGATTTAATGACAGGTTTTGCCCATAAACGATTACACGGGCTCATATATCAAATTATCAATCTAAACTGACACAGGTTTTAAAACACTTCCTGAAGATAGCACGCTACTACATTCGAGCAAATGCACGTTTTGTTCTAAAAAATTAATTTGAAGTACGTCTTGCACCAGGTCATTGCTAAAATACAGAGCTTCCTGTAGTGTCACGCCTCAAATATGATGCAAAAACCTCCCGTTAGACCATAAAGGCGATTAACATCTGCTTCAGTCAAGAATACGTAACACAGAAAGAACGTAAGAATGATAGCCAAATAAAAGAACTTGTCATCATTTTCACGAGTTTTCATTCACAGGCACCTGGGAAATAAATCTCATGTTCCCCATGCAATAAATGCCCGGTTACCATAGTTGCAGGAAGCAGGTTATACATGGATAATCAAAAGCAAGCCCAATAGAAACGCTCGGGGATTCTTCGGCTCTTTTCATTGGCGTTTCCCCAGACCTAAACAGACGACACGACACTGCTTTGCAAAGTTCCAAAAACGAACTGGCAAACTGGCAAAACTAAACAAAAAACAAAACTACTTCATGAAAGGTCATAAATTCATCACAAACAAATGAAACCTACCGATATGTTTTGTCTTCTTACAAAGTCATGGAGTGCGTGTATCTGTGTTTCGATACACAGACGTTCGGAGAAACACGAACATCAAGTTCAAGTCAAACCAATTGACCCCTGACACACACATTTTGACCCGTGCACAAGACGTTGTATCGATAAACGAAGCGCAAATAAGAAACAATAATAAAAGCAAAGAAAATAGCAACAAGATATGCAAACATCTAACAAAGCCGAGCAAGCAGAATAACAGGTCTAATGAAAAACAAAGAGGCACTGAGTCGGAAACAAGATCGCGATTCTTTCCTTCGCTGCACGACGCAAATCTTCTGTGACCTTTGACCCAACGTAGCTTCCACATTCGATCACGAAGCTTAATATTTACAACTGAAAGCCGAGGGGGTGGAATACCGAGATGAACCTACAGAACTGTGCATCCTCAAACCTGACATATTCATCCCAACATTTTATGAGCTCAAAAACACAGAAAGTTGCTTTCACACGCTTCGATTGCCAGTGGTTATTAAAACGGAACTCGTGTGGTTATCAACACGGAACTCGTGTTTTAAAGCATGGCTCCCTGTGTTGATTGTGCACTTATTTTCTCACTAGCAGTTAAGCCCGGCTTCGCCCGGGAGTAAGCGGAGCCCTGTAGCAATTTAAGACGCTCGCTATCCCATTATCATTAGCTTTACCTCCTTTGTTTGGATACAAAAAAAGAGTTATCTCCCTTACCTTCTAGAAATTTCCGGAACTGTCCAGTTAATTTTTCTTTCTTCATTTCTTCCCCTCATAGGAGCAATAGCGAGTCTCTAATATCACTGGCATGATGTGCTTGCTACAGGTGAACAGTAGGCACTGAACTGGTCTTGCACCATATAGGCTGTATTCAATAAATGGGAGGTCCATAATCTGAGAAAGGAAACAATGAATCAAGAAACTAAAACCCAGGTGCACATCTGCGGCACCTAGGGAGTGTACGTGCACACTATCTTGTTCCTGCCTCTTGTGGCGACCACAGACAAAAAAGAGTTATCTCCCTTACCTTCTAGAAATTTCCGGAACTGTCCAGTTAATTTTTCATTCTTCATTTCTTCCCCTCATAGGAGCAATTATAGCGAGTCTCTAATATCACTGGCATGATGTGCTTGCTACAGGTGAACAGTAGGCACTGAACTGGTCTTG
>NC_090252.1:9185056-9227642 GCF_037325665.1 Littorina saxatilis | reverse complement strand
TTTTTAAAATGTTTGTGTAACAAGACAATGGGATTGCTCAGTCTTCATAAATTTACATTTGTCAAAATGAAGTGATCAGATAAGATATAACTTTATCTTCTTGGGTGGTTCAAAATTCATCGACGTAGAGAAAAAAAAATTCCAGTTCAGTTTACCAATAGTGAACTGGCATGTGAGAAATATCAGCCGTGCAACTCAACAGTACTGTGCAACGCAAATGGTAGGGATCCAACCTTTGGCTTAAAAATTTAAAAATTGCAAGAGCATAATGTTTAAAGTGTTTGACAGGTTGCTAAATGTTCTTTATCTGTTTACATCTGTGTGTGTGTGTCAGTGAGTGTCACAGTGTGTGTGAGTATAATGGTGTGTGTTAAATTTCTGAATTCAAGTTGGCTGGAAATGACTGCTCAGACCTTAGGTGGTTTTTTTAGTCTTTTTAACATGTGATCCTGCTATTCATAATGCTTTGACACAAATTTCACAGCTGTCTGTGAGTTGTGATATACAAACATACGACATTAAAGAAAGCATGCAAGATTCAAGTCTTCGCCTTTGCTTTTTTGATGGTGCTGTAATGTGACTGAAGCTTGTGATCGAAATGTGGCAGTACAACCTGCACACCAACCGCCTCACCTTACACACAACTTCAGATAACATATTGGATTAGTTACAACACAGAATTCCAAGATTATAACAAACTCAAAATTTGAAAGAGCAGGAGTCTCGGGGCTTGAAAACATGAACACGCGCATGCTGGAAAAAGAAAACAAAATTGGGTACATGTAGTGCCGTTCTGTATTGCAGTTTGCTTTACCCAGGGCCAAAGCAACCCGATTTCATAGAGAGCTATATTGTATGTTGAACAGTTGCATGTAAGACACTTGAAGTCCGAAGTTTGTTTGTTTGTTTGTTCATGGGCTGAAACTCCCACGGCTTTTACGTGTATGACCGTTTTTACCCCGCCATTTAGGCAGCCATACGCCGCTTTCGGAGGAAGCATGCTGGGTATTTTCGTGTTTCTATAACCCACCGAACTCTAACATGGATTACAGGATTTTTTTTCGTGCGCACTTGGTCTTGTGCTTGCGTGTACACACGGGGGTGTTCGGACACCGAGGAGAGTCTGCACACAAAGTTGATTCTGAGAAATAAATCTCTCGCCGAACGTGGGGACGAACTCACGCTGACAGCGGCCAACTGGCTACAAATCCAGCGCGCTACATCCCCGCCCCGAAGTCCGAAGTATTACAGTGGTACCTGCGAGTAAAGGACACCCTTTGGACCAGGCAAGTGTCCCTTCATTGCAGGCGGCCTGTCATGACAGGTATATTTTGGTATCGATAACAGACAACAGAAAGAGGTGTCCCCTTAATAATAATAATAATAATGGACATTTGCTATAGCGCATAATCATATATATGCTCAATGCGCTTTACAATAACTAATGTTACCTATTAATGCCGTGTGAGATGGAATTTTTTACACAATATATCACGCATTCACATCGGCCAGCAAACCTCAAGCCTATTAGGGCGAGCATTCACCTTTCACGGCCTTTATTCCAAGTCACACGGGTATTTTGGTGGACATTTTTATCTATGCCTATACAATTTTGCCAGGAAAGACCCTTTTGTCAATCGTGGGATCTTTAACGTGCACACCCCAATGTAATGTACACGAAAGGACCTCGGTTTTTCGTCTCATCCGAAAGACTAGCACTTGAACCCACCACCTAGGTTAGGAAAGGGGGGAGAAAATTGCTAACGCCCTGACCCAGGGTCGAACTCGCAACCTCTCGCTTCCGAGCGCAAGTGCGTTACCACTCTGCCACCCAGTCCTTGTCTCTGTCTCCAGGGTTTGGTTTACTAATGCGCCATACTCCAATAAACATCTAAAAAAAATGACCCATAACAATTCCTTTTAATGAATCAAAGAGTGCATTGAGATAATGTACCACTGCGACGGACGCTGTGGCGGGGTGGTAAGACGTCGGCCTCTTAATCGGAAGGTCGATCGATGGTTCGAATCCCGGTCGCGGCCGCCTGGTGGGCTAAGTGTGGAGATTTTTCCGATCTCCCAGGTCAACTTATGTGCAGACCTGCTAGTGGCTTATCCCCCTTCGTGTGTACACGCAAGCACAAGACCAAGTGCGCACGGAAAAGATCCTGTAATCCATGTCAGAGTTCGGTGGGTTATAGAAACACAAAAATATCCAGCATGCTTCCTCCGAAAGCGACGTATGGCTGCCTTAATGGCGGGGTAAAAACGGTCATACACGTAAAATTCCACTCGTGCAAAAAACACGAGTGTACGAGGGAGTTTCAGCCCACGATCGCAGAAGAAGATGTACCACTGCGTCACCCTGATAGGCCCAGTAAATTGTTCTTGTCTGCTTTGTCTCCGACATCAGCACAGACTCATACTGTTGCATTTTGTACACATGATACAGTGGCAAATTCTAAGCTCAGATGGCACCAAATTGCATCATTTAGTTTCTTTTTGTCAAACTGTGCATCTGTTTCACACACACACACACACACTCACACACACACACACTCACACACACACACACACACACACACACACACACACACACACACTCACACACACACACACACACTCACACACACACACACACACACACATTCACACAAACACACACACACACACACACACACACACTCACACACACACACACTCACACACACACACACACACACACACAACTACCTGTATAAGTTTTAAGTTTATTTATGATAATTCAATTGTTCACACCGTTCTGTGTTGTTGTTTTTTGCAAAAGGCAACAAGCAGTCTTACAAAAAAGTATATCACCCACATTTCAATTATCCAGACATGTAATTTTCAATACATGAATTAGGAGGATCAGTCAGTGTAGACAGCTATTACAAAACTAATTGAGAAGTTTGAAACAGAAAATGAGGTTTTTTTTTAAACTGGATTTTGTTAGAAAATATGTTTTGATATATAACTGAGGAGGGAAAAAGAGTACTTAAAAGATCTCTCTCTCTCTCACACACACACAAGGTATAATAATCACCTGATCAAAAATTCACAATAAAAAAAAATTCATTGACAAAAATTATATGCAGGAATAACTAAAAAAAAGTTTCTAAACATACAAAAAAAAACGTCCTTTTTTTCCCTCCATCTGGCACTATACCACTAAATTCCCCTAAGATGTGTTCCCTCACATTCACATAAACATGTCAAAGGCATTCCAATAAATGTATGTCATATTTGCATTGGACAACAAAGTTTCAGTATGACCTAGCATCAGAAATAGTGACACTATCTGCACAACTTCCTACTTGTTAGGCCTAAAAAAAAAATAGGTGTGGTTACGGTAACCCGACCTACCCTATTTTTAGGGGCCGACCCTATAACTTTTTATTACATTTGTCAAAAAAACAAAAAACACACAAGAAAACGAGTGCAGAAAACGCTATGAAAGCGAAAGCGCCCGAATCGCACACTTATTTCCCTGTCAAGTAGGTTTAATTTGTACACATTAGAAAAAAAAGTTTAAAAAAAAAAAAAAGTGTTTGCCTACCTTCCTACCCTATTTTTTTGGCTATGTTACCGTAACCACACCTATTATTTTTTTTGGCCTTACAACTGATCCTGACCATCTTGAAACAAAAAATGGTCATAAAGACAGCATACACACACCATCACTGCACGCAATTCCAAGGGATCTTTCTTTCTTTATTTGGTGTTTAACGTCGTTTTCAACCATTCAAGGTTATATCGCGACGGATTCCAAGGGATAGCATTAGGACAATAAGTATATAAAAAAAGACAAAAAACACACCGTACAAATCTACACACACATCGCACTCATTGTTGGACACTATCAAAGTCACATCAAGAACACAGAGAACTCAGAACGGCCACTTTCTTTCTTTATTTGGTGTTTAACGTCGTTTTCAACCACGAAGGTTATATCGCGATGGGGGAGATGGATGGGATAGAGCCACTTGTTAATTGTTTCTTGTTCACAAAAGCACTAATCAAAAAATTGCTCCAGGGGCTTGCAACGTAGTACAATATATTACCTCACTGGGAGAATGCAAGTTTCCAGTACAAAGGACTTAACATTTGTTACATACTGCTTGACTAAAATCTGTACAAAAATTGACTATATTCTATACAAGAAACACTTAACAAGGGTAAAAGGAGAAACAGAATCCGTTAGTCGCCTCTTACGACATGCTGGGGAGCATCGGGTAAATTCTTCCCCCTAACCCGCGGGGGGTTTGGACACTATCAAAGTCACATCAAGAACACAGAGAACTCAGAACGGCCACTGACTCTTCAAGCTTTCACACAAAATTCTTCAAAGCGTCCGTCTACACTAACAACAAAAAGTGAGAGAACTACAGAAAATACGTCAACACTTTACATTAGCAAGCAAAGTGATAAAAGATACATGCTGGATTTAACATATGGATGTTATCACACATAAATAAAAAAGGTGATCACAAATTATCTTTTTCCTTTCAGTCCATGAGGAATAGGAATATAGGTGGTTTGTATAAAAGTGGCTTTAAAATAATAGCGACATTTAAATTGAAACAATATAAATAATCTTGTGAGAAAGTACTCGAGACTGGTACAATGGTTTAAAGGTACATGTACTGTACAAGATCATGTTAAAGGTACTGAACCTGTCAAATCCAGGTGCACGGAGCCCCTGGGGCTTTTAGTCATACCTCAGGCAGCTATCCGTTAGAAGAACTACCAAGTTTCATTGACTTGCACCCAAAGAGTCAAGAACTGCGATTTTTTTACGAATTAATTTCGTACTCGGACCCGGCTGGTCTTGACCTATTTTTGTATCTAAATTTAGATCAGGTAGATCACCACATCATGCACAAAAAGACACGTCACTAGCAAACTATGTCAGACATCATCATGAGTTAGTGTAAAACAAAATGGAGGCCGGAATCACTCAGTTGAATCGAACTCCGACCAAACACCACGTAATAACTAGGTTAATTTATGCACTCGCGTGAACAAGAAACTGTCGAGCTTCACAGATGTCGTCGTTGGGTAGTTTTGGGTTTGTTTTACTACCATAGGAGGATAAATGCACTCAGCTGCAACAAAAACGCAAAACGAAGGCTGTGAGCTGCACTCATGTGTCTTTAACTGCCACAGGTCTGTCCAGGCTTTTAGCATCCTTACACTTCTTCTTCTTCTTCTTCTGCGTTCGACAGACTGCACGATTTAGAGTCTCTCTCCGAGGGATGCCGCAAAGCTGGCCGTGCGGCGGAGTTCATTGGCCGTTCCCCAGAGTTTTGTGTGAAGGTCCATTCCGTCTGGCCACTGCTTACACTTGGACACATACCCTCTTCTTCTTCTTCTTCTGCGTTCGTGGGCTGAAACTCCCACGTACACTCGTGTTTTTGCACGAGTGGAATTTTACGTGTATGACCGTTTTTACCCCGCCATTTAGGCAGCCATACGCCGCTTTCGGAGGAAGCATGCTGGGTATTTTCGTGTTTCTATAACCCACCGAACTCTGACATGGATTACAGGATCTTTTCCGTGCGCACTTGGTCTTGTGCTTGCGTGTATATATATACACACGAAGGAGGATAAGCCACAAGCAGATCTGCACATGAGTTGACCTGGGAGATCGGAAAAATCTCCACACTTAACCCACCAGGCGGCCGCGGCCGGGATTCGAACCCTCGCCCTTCCGATTAAGAGGCCGACGTCTTACCACCCACGCCACAGCGCCTGTCAGGATACATACCAACATTCAATACCATGGCTGTATTCACAATACTATTCTGGAGCAGAGTGGGATTTCTTTTTCTCAGAAATACTTAAGACCCAAACACGCCCAATGCTCACAGGAAGCAGCGGCTGTTGATTCTTGGTGTGTGTGTAGGTTGAAGGATCTTTCTTTCTTTATTTATTTGGTGTTTAACGTCGTTTTCAACCACGAAGGTTATATCGCGACGGGGAAAAGGGGGGGGGGGGGGGGGGGAGATGGGATAGAGCCACTTGTTAATTGTTTCTTGTTCACAAAAGCACTAATCAAAAAATTGCTCATGGGGCTTGCAACGTAGTACAATATATGAACTTACTGGGAGAATGCAAGTTTCCAGTACAAAGGACTTAACATTTCTTACATACTGCTTGACTAAAATCTTTACAAAAATTGACTATATTCTACAAGAAACACTCCGTTAGTCGCCTCTTACGACATGCTGGGGAGCATCGGGTAAATTCTTCCCCCTAACCCACGGGGGGTAGTTGAAGGATGCTCTTTATCCATCACATTAACATTCCACACTTTCTTTCTTTCTTTCTTTATTTGGTGTTTAACGTCGTTTTCAACCACGAAGGTTATATCGCGACAGGGGAGATGGGATAGAGCCACTTGTTAATTGTTTCTTGTTCACAAAAGCACTAATCAAAAAATTGCTCCAGGGGCTTGCAACATAGTACAATATATTACCTTACTGGGAGAATGCAAGTTTCCAGTACAAAAGACTTAACATTTCTTACATACTGCTTGACTAAAATCTTTACAAAAATTGACTATATTCTACAAGAAACACTCCGTTAGTCGCCTCTTACGACATGCTGGGGAGCATCGGGTAAATTCTTCCCCCTAACCCACGGGGGGTAGTTGAAGGATGCTCTTTATCCATCACATTAACATTCCACACTTTCTTTCTTTCTTTCTTTATTTGGCGTTTAACGTCGTTTTCAACCACGAAGGTTATATCGCGACGAGGGAAAGGGGGGAGATGGGATAGGGGAAAGGGGGGGAGGAGATGGGATAGAGCCACTTGTTAAGTGTTTCTTGTTCACAAAAGCACTAATAAAAAAATTGCTCCAGGGGCTTGCAACGTAGTACAATATATCACCTTACTGGGAGAATGCAAGTTTTCAGTACAAAGGCCTTAACATTTCTTACATACTGCTTGACTAAAATCTTTACAAAAATTGACTATATTCTACAAGAAACACTTAACAAGGGTAAAAGGAGAAACAGAATCCGTTTGTCGCCTCTTACGACATGCTGGGGAGCATCGGGTAAATTCTTCCCCCTAACCCACGGGGGGTAGTTGAAGGATGCTCTTTATCCATCACATTAACATTCCACACAGCACATTAACATTCCACACATCACATTAACATTCCACAGCACTCCTCACAGTTGTTTGATTTGTTTTACGAAACGGCAGAAAAAGATCCCTCATTACAGCTCCTTTCGCTACATTTTTTTCAAAGACAGTTTACTGCTTTTCCCTAAAGTTCCAAACTCACAACTCTGTTTCACATTTTGATCCCAGAGAATGTGTCCTTCAACAGTTCCTTGACCGACAGTTTCAGGCAAAACTATCATATCACAAAAAAAGTCTACAAAAATGTGTATAATTCGATTCATGGTTGGTGACTGAAAGTTAACTTATTGCCATGTCAAGATTGTGAATACATTCATGAAGAAAAGGGGCTCTACTCTGTTGGTATTGTTATCTGAGCATTCAACATTTGTGGAATAAAAATTTGCTTTTGAATGTCAAGCTTCAAAAAATAATCAAAAAAGAAAAAGGGCAGCTGTGTTGGCCAAACCACTTATAAGCATCCTAATTGAAAAGTTAACAAACCAAGGCAACTGATTTCAAAACTGATTGCAAATATATTCCATGCTTGTACCAGACAATCATAATATCATTCAGATGACAAATACAGATGCATCAAATGAGTGTAGTAACTCACAATATTAATGATGACATGCATACAATTTACATCTTGGAAGACAAAGGGTAGTTCAGATATTATATGGAGACGAACAAGGCTTATTACAATTACCTACAATTAAGGCATGAGTTCAAATAATCGTAAGCTCAACTCAAGTTTCACAGCAATAGCTATTCCTCTCCTTTTCTCTTCAAAAAGAAAAAAAATCATGGAGAAGTAAGAAAAGGGACCTTTAGATTTAAAGATAAAATAACATATTTCCATTATGCTCACTTGCGCTCTCTCGCTCTCTCTCTCTCTCTCTCTCTCTCTCTCTCTCTAGGGCGGGGACGTAGCTCAGTTGGTAGCGCGCTGGCTTTGTAGCCAGTTGGTCGCTATCAGCGTGGGTTCGATCCCCACGTTCGGGGAGAGATTTATTTCTCGGAGTCAACTTTGTGCAGACTCTCTTCGGTGTCCGAACACCCCCGTGTGCACACATGCACACGAAAAAGATCCCACGTTCACAGCGAAAGTCTCAGGGCTTGGAAAACACGAAGACACGCATGCATCATCTCTCGTCTCTGATTATCATGATCGTATTTCGATACTTTGACGAGACAAACCCAATGCTGGTGTGTCGAAGAAGACAGCCACAGCGGGCTTGTTCGAATCAAAGTATCACACCATATCTTCAACGTATTACCAATACCTGTCCCAATATAGACCAGTTGGTCTAAGAGGACGTTAAACCCTAATAGTCAGTCAGTCTCTCTCTCTCTCTCTCATACACACTTTCCCTCGATCTATCTATCTCACACACACACACACACACACACACACACACACACACTCCTAACCTCTCTCCCTCTCTGTCTATTTGTGTCTCTCTCTCTCTCTCTCTTGCAAGTTAAGACATGAACATGCTGAACTTTTTCTTAAAAACACAACACTGGTGGTATAACACCAACTCACAACTTCATGCACAACAGATGTATTACACAGAAACACGGTGTTTGAGCCATATGTGACAGTCTGCGTCAATATCAATCATTAATGGCATCAATCATACTTGTGTGCCTAACAGCCAAAACAATAGCAGCAAGAAATCGGTACACTGGCCTCAGGGAAAAGAAATTCTTAGACTATAAAAACCTGTTACAAACTTTTCAACATGAACAAAAGGGGGAACAAATATTCGTAAGATTAAGACACATAAAACAGCGTGAAAAGCTAGCTTCAGACATAAAAAGTATTCATGATTGATATACATGTATATTATTATTCACCAGAGTAGGGATTATCCTGTCTGCAGAATTTAGCATTTTCAGAGACTATCAAGCTCTTTCTTACGATGATTAACTATATTTGTAAACCCAGATATATTTTTGCATTTTCAGAATCCCTCCTCCGATATACAATGTGAGCGTTTTGTAAGTTAAGAGTATACCACAGACAGACATACTTGAATACAAAATGATACAAAATTAAATACATGTACAGATAGTGTGTTCACAGGAACTTTCTTTCTTTCTTTATTTGGTGTTTAACGTCGTTTTCAACCGTTCAAGGTTATATCGCGACGGAGAAAGGGGGGAGATGGGATAGAGCCTCTTGTTAATTGTTTCTTGTTCACAAAAGCACTAATCAAAAATTTGCTCCAGGGGCTTGCAACGTAGTACAATATATGACCTTACTGGGAGAATGCAAGTTTCCAGTACAAAGGACTTCACATTTCTTACATACTGCTTGACTAAAATCTTTACAAACATTGACTATATTCTATACAAGAAACACTTAACAAGGGTAAAAGGAGAAACAGAATCCGTTAGTCGCCTCTTACGACATGCTGGGGAGCATCGGGTAAATTCTTCCCCCTAACCCGCGGGGGGTGTTCACAGGAACAAATATAATAACAGCTGGTAGTATACAAAAAAGAAGAGAATGGAATTAACAAGAGAAAAATCAAAATCAGTTCATTTGTACTTCTTGGAGGTATAATTCCCTTGCTCATATCTTTCCTTACAGTGTAGAATTCCTACCTTCATGTATTTACAGTACAATTCACACAAACATTTTTACCAGAATTCTGACAATCCCACAATATCTCATGTTTCACACAAGTTATACTCCAAAGTAGTAGAATTTAACCTTCTGACAGTACACTGCAGCTAATTTCTCATCATTCTTGCTATACGTCACAGAAAAATTCTCTGTTCAAGACACTCCTTGTTCAATACACTAAAATAAAATTCTTGCTCAACAACCCAACAAAAGATTTAAATAAATAAACACACATACTTCAAAGAAGAAGTAACATCAATTGGTTTATGTTTACTTGATTTCACAGGTGGGTTTTTCAATACTGAAATTGGAAACTTTGACGACAGATGTCCAAACAGAGTTACTTCTTTAGTGAACGAACAGGCGGATAGAGTTGTTTTTTTAATGACAATTTCAAGTATGTGGTTGAAGAGCGGGCCAATGGGGCAGTTTGCAATAGACAAACATGGAGAAATAACAGAAAGAGATCATTTGTTGTACGAACCAAAATTCTTAAGTTTCCGCCATCAAAACTTACAAACCCATAATTTTCTGCTTCACAGTATCTATAATAGGGGACAACTTAAAAGATAAGTTGAAAACATAGTAAAAAAAAAAAGTGATTAAAAAACAAGCAGAGCACAACTCATTAAAAAAACACCGTCCAATGATAAAACTCAAAAATCAATGAATGCTCCCTCAGTGTACACCACCTTCAAACCAATGCCCAATCACTGACACAACCTCTAGTCAATGCAACAACTTTAACAAGTGAAAATGAAGTTATTCTCACATAATTTTCATTCTAAAATGCCTGAAAAAAACACCACACTATAGAGGCTAGAAGTCTAATCCAAAATCTACTTAGAGCTTAAATAAAATCCAAAACAGGTTTCCGTTGTCTATCACAACCCCGCTACAAAAAGAGTACAAAAATATGTTATGTTAATATGTTCTGTTGCCACCATCCAATAATGTTCAAATCTTCAGATTCAATCATTGCCAATTCCAAAAACCCCGCCTGCACATGACGTTCTCTGATCCCTTCACAAAAACATTATGGTCATATTGGTTAGATTACCTCCTGTACCTTCGCACAGGTTTGACTGAACATTTTCTGAAAACAGAACTGAATATGTGACCCTCCACCACGAAATGAGTCGCATGTCACCTCGCGCGGTTCTGCACTAGGCTTAATATAAGTCCGGGGAGTGTATGGTAACAGTGTGAGGGTCACCTTAGTCACAGGCTTATAACTCAACAGTTTTTGCTCTTTTCTAAAACGGTTTTCACCACTGGATAGAGCATAACAAACTCTTTAGGAAAATGTAAAAATATGAAAATCATGCAAAGGTGACATGCGACTCATTTCGTGGTGGAGGGTCACATGTACGCATTATCCAGTTAGGTGTGTCATTGTTAGGTGTCTCAAATTATGCAAAACTCACTCAAGGGAGATAACCAGCAACACCACAACCCCATACACCTCCTTCATGAAATTCTGGTACGTGGTTATTTTTCAGCTTCTAGTGCGCAAAGGATGTATGGACGCAGTTTGAGGAGCCCTGCGGTAACATTCACCTTTAACCAAACCTGGACACAAGGTACTGTGTACCCCCTTAAAACATACTGTATATCCCAACTCTAGTTTCTCTGAGATGTACTGTGCAAGTCAGTGTAAAAATATTAACCTTTTTTTTTTCATCCTAGCAAAAACTCCCCAGTTTTCCTATGCCCTCAGAGTAACAAAAAGTTTAGCTGGAGGAGACATTATCAAAGTAGTTATAAAACGATACTTCAGAAAAAAATACTCCAAAAATGTGGACATAACTCCAAACGTAAAATACTCTCTTGAAAAGCAATTCACACCTTCAAGTTTTTTTAATTGTTGTGCTCCATTTGATGACATCATTGCATTTTGGCATTGTAAATGGCTGAGAACACTCCTGTTCAAACCAAAAGAAACTAATTTCTGGGGGAAATCCTTAAGTGCCTCCAAGAAAAGAAAAGAAAAAAAATACAAAAAAAATTCTGAAGTCTTCGTCTACTATTCCCCCACTTGTCCTCAAGACATTCAAAAACAGTAACACATGAATTAAACATCATGCAAATCAACAAAATCATTACAACCTTCAGCCGCCTTTCTCTCTCTCTCTCTCAAATGCTAAACTCACTCAAGGGAGATAACACGGTAACACCATGAGAAAAATATCACACAAAAAAGCACTTACACACCACCATACAACCTCAAACACCTCCACTCTCACCCACCCCCTCGCCCTAAAAACAACATCCCCCACTATGACGGTATTTTAGGCGATGCAGGTCGAACAGGCAGGAAGAGAAACTCGAGCCAGTTGCGCACGAAGCCCTGGTTGTTGACGTTATTGGTGGCGAAAAATCCGCCGCGCACCATGCCACGGCTGAGCGAAGTGTGAAGCTCCTGGGACGTTAAGTTCTGACTGATGAGTACGATCTGGTAGAAGAGGGCGATGATCATGATGAACGTTGCGATGAGGGTGTAAGCAGCACAAACAAAACTCATGGAGGTACTGGAAGGAAAACAAAATGAGAGTTGATTTGGAGTAAAAGATGGTGCTTGTTAGTTACATCAAGTCTTATATCGCGCCCGTATCTCCAGACTCAGACTCAAGGCGCAGGGATCTATTTATGCCGTGTGAGATAAAGAAAGGTAAGTAAGCGCTCTCAAGACATAGGACGAGCAAAAGAGTCAGTTTTATTTTATGCTGCTTGTTATCGCGCGCATATTTCAACATACGGATTCAAGGCGCAGGGATTTATTCATGCCGTGTGAGATGGAATTTTTTTACACAATACATCACGCATTCACATCGGCCAGCAGATCGCAGCCATTTCGGCGCATATCCTACTTTTCACGGCCTATTATTCCAAGTCACACGGGTATTTTTGTGGACATTTTTTATCTATGCCTATACAATTTTGCCAGGAAAGACCCTTTTGTCAATCGTGGGATCTTTAACGTGCACACCCAAATGTAGTGTACACGAAGGGACCTCGGTTTTTCGTCTCATCCGAAAGACTAGCACTTGAACCCACCACCTAGGTTAAGAAAGGGGGGAGAAAATTGCTAACGCCCTGACCCAGGGTCGAACTCGCAACCTCTCGCAAGTGGGTTACCACTCGGCCACCCAAAAATGAGAGTTGATTTGGAGTAAAAGATGGTGCTTGTTTATCTCCCTCCCTGACAAAATGTGTATAGATACTTCTGCTGTATAAGCAGGTTGACACACACACAAGGACGCATGCATACAAGCACACACACACACACACACACACACACACACACACATACACACGTCAAGTAAAACCATACACCCATAAACACTTCAGATGGTGTGTGTTTTCTTGTCTAGCTCTTTTGTTTTTGCTTCCATGTTTGTTTGCTTTTCATACACAAACATTACAAAACATAGTACATCTATAAGCACTGTGCACCAGTAAGAACATGAACAAAGATACACAAAATAAGAAAAAGTGCACACGCTAACAGAGAGGAGGCGGGGTAAAAAACGGTCATACATGTAAAATTCCACTCGTGCAAAAAACACACGAGTGTACGTGGGAGTTTCAGCCCACGAACGCAGAAAAAGAAGAAGAAGAAACAGAGAGGAAAAATACTCACAAAATATTCTGGTACAAAAAGCGACAATCATTAGGCCACAGGAACCAGTCGTAGACCATGACGGGCGTACAGACAGAGGTCAAGGTCAGGTGAGTGCCGTACAGACCACACCACACAAACAGCACCATGGCAGCCAGGAACGAGCGATGATTGTTGGCACCAACACAGTGGTCAATCCTGAAAAACAAAAAATGAATCTTGAATTAATGACTTGTGCCTTTCTTTCTTTCTTTATTTGGTGTTTAACGTCGTTTTCAACCGTTCAAGGTTATATCGTTACGGGGAGAGGGGGGAGATGGGATAGAGCCACTTGTCAATTGTTTCTTGTTCACAAAAGCACTAATCAAAAATTTGCTCAAGGGGCTTGCAACGTAGTACAATGTATTACAGTACCTTACTGGGAGAATGCAAGTTTCCAGTACAAAGGACTTAACATTTCTTACATACTGCTTGACTAAAATCTTTACAAACATTGACTATATTCTATACAAGAAACACTTAACAAGGGTAAACGGAGAAACAGAATCCGTTAGTCGCCTCATACGACATGCTGGAGAGCATCGGGTAAATTCTTCCCCCTAACCTTCAAGTGTACAAAGCACAAGACCGAGTGCACACGGAAAAGATCCTGTTATCCATGTCAGAGTTTGGTGGTTTATAGAAACACAAAAATACCCAGCATGCTTCCCCCCAAAGCGGCGTATGCTGCCAGAATGGCGGGGTAAAAACGATCATACACGTAAAAATCCACTCGTGCAAAAGCATGAGTGAACGTGGGAGTTTCAGCCTATAAAAGAAGAAGAAGAATTAATGAAAACAGTAACAAGAAGGGCAAAGCCCATACGACTCACATGCTTGACCTTGAGCTTTACATGACCTTGACCTTCAGCTAAACCTAGCAATGACATCATACACTAAGAACTGCTTTACACATTTTTCCTACCAAAATACATGTGACCTTGACCCAAGGTCAAGGTCATCCAAGGTCATGCAACACAAAGCTGTTAATTCAAGACATAGGAAGTACAATGGTGCTTATTGGCTCTTTCTACCATGAGATATGGTCACTTTTAGTGGTTCACTACCTTATTTTGGTCACATTTCATAAGGATCAAAGTGACCTTGACCTTGATCATATGTGACCAAATGTGTCTCATGATGAAAGCATAACATGTGCCCCACATAATTTTTAAGTTTGAAACAGTTATCTTCCATAGTTCAGGGTCAAGGTCACTTCAAAATATGTATACAATCCAACTTTGAAGAGCTCCTGTGACCTTGACCTTGAAACAAGGTAAACCAAACTGGTATCAAAAGATGGGGCTTACTTTGCCCTATATATCATATATAGGTGAGGTATTCAATCTCAAAAACTTCAGAGAAAATGGGAAAAATTTGAAAAATAGCTGTTTTTTAGACAACATTTATGGCCCCTGCGACCTTGACCTTGAAGCAAGGTCAAGATGCTATGTATGTTTTTTGGGGCCTTGTCATCATACACCATCTTGCCAAATTTGGTACTGATAGACTGAATAGTGTCCAAGAAATATCCAACGTTAAAGTTTTCCGGACGGACGGACGGACGACTCGGGTGAGTACATAGACTTGCTTTTGCTTCGCATGTGAGTCAAAAAGGCTTTTTGTTGGTTGGTTGGTTGGTTGGTTGATTTTTATGGATGTTTCTTGTTCCGAGAACCCAGGGGGTAATGTGAGATTAATTCAGCATCAATCTGACGGAATACATAATAAATTGCTTGTAGATGGATTACCTGTTATCGTTCCACCGCTTACAGTTCTCTTTAACAGATCCTTGTCTGAGGGTATTTTTCCAGTTGTCTGGAAAACTGCTCACATTACGCCCATTTTTAAGAAAGGCGATAGGAGTGCTTGTTCCAACTACCGTCCAATCTCTTTGCTGAGTTGTATTGGGAAGGTGCTTGAAAAATGTATACAAATCCGTGTGTTTGGTTATTTGAAAAATTATGATTTGATTACACACTGCCAATCTGGTTTTATTGCTGGTGATTCGACTGTTTATCAACTATTGAGTATATATGATGATTTTTGTGTTGCACTTGATAAAAACATTATGTCACAGGCAATATTTTTTGATGTATCCAAAGCTTTTGATAAAGTCTGGCATCGCGGTCTGCTCCACAAGCTTGAGGCGATAGGTATAAGAGGTCCCTTGCTTGTTTGGTTTGAACATTACTTGAGCGATCGCAGACAAGCAGTAGTATTGAAAGGAACCAAATCAAGTTATGCTACCCCTTCTGCTGGTGTCCCTCAGGGTTCTGTCTTAGGACCTCTTTTATTTCTCATTTATATTAACGATATTGGTGTTGGTCTTGAATCAGTGTTGAAACTCTTTGCAGACGATACGAGTATGTACTTAAGTTTAGATAACGATGATGTACGAGCAGAGATTTTGAATTCTGATTTGGATAAAATTCGCACATGGGCTTCTAAATGGAAAGTCACTTTCAATTGTCAAAAGACAGAATTGTTGGACATTTGTAGGCTACACAATGTTTTACTTCCACCATTGTATTTCGAAGATGCACACTTAGTTGATGTTGAAAATCACAAGCACCTTGGCGTCATTCTACAAGGTAATTGTAAATGGGATTCCCACATAAAAAGTCTAATTGCTAAATGTAGAAAGTCAATTGCGTGTTTTGGTTTATTCAAGCATCGTTTAAACAGAAAATCACTTGAAGTTATATATAAATCCTTTATGTTACCATTGTTTGATTATGCGGACGTTATCTGGGATAACTGTACACAGTGTTTGGCAGACGAGTTGGAGACATTGCATCTCGATGCAATCCGAATCATTGTAGGTGCAGTACGTGGCACAAGCCACCAAAAACTGTATAACGAATCGGGTTTTGTGCCCCTGAAAGAAAGGCGACGTCGTCATAAACTTTTGCTGTATTATAAAATTGTAAATCGTTTAACCCCAGAATATTTATATTCCAAACTGCCGGTCCTGGTTTCCGATGTAAATCCTTACCACAGACGACGCCCTCTTGAACGTAAGTTTCCATTGTGCAGAAGTGAGTTATATAAATCTTCATTTTTTCCTTCAACGACAGCTTTGTGGAATAATCTTCCAGAAAATATACAACAAACGCAGTCAGTTGGTGAATTTAAAAAGTATTTGACCGATGGAGATGTTGTTGTTCCACCGTATTATTATTTAGGCAACCGCCAGGGACAGGTACTTCACAGCAGGTTGAGATTAAACATGAGCGATTTGCAACAAGACTTAGTTAACCGACACCTCTCTGATAATCTAGAATGTACGTGTGGAGCATGCCCGGAAGATTCTGAACATTTCTTATTACACTGTCCAAAATTTAAAGAACATAGAACCATTTTATTCAATAGTCTGCCAACACACGTTCTGGACTGCAAAACACTCTTGTTTGGAAATACTGATTTAACTATATCTTTGAACACGAAAATATTCTCTGTTGTACAAGACTATGTTATGTTAACTAATCGCTTCGGCTGATATTATATTAACTGTGCAATTGATGTAGCCAGGCATTCTCTCCCTCCCTCTCTCTCTCTCCCTCTCCCTCTCTCTCTCTCTCTCTCTCTCTCTCTCTCTCTCTCTCTCTCTCTCTCTCTCTTTACCCTATTTGTATAAAATAATTAAAGATTATCAAGATAAGTGTTGAAGCTATCACTTGTTCGCCATGTTTTGCTATCTGAATGTGTATTGATTATAAGTTCAAGAACGTGTCCATAAGCAATCTGCTTGTTAACGTTCTCAATGTTGTTATTGTTTGAAACGTGTGTATGAGAATTTGAATAAACACGCTTAAACCAATCTCATTCTCTGTTTTGTTCTTGTCCTACTCTTAAAACTATTCACATTTCATTTTCAGGCGTATCACTGTAAAAATTAGAAGGTTCCCTCAACAGAGAAGGAAGCAGCATTAGTTAATGATGATAACGAAGAGCAAGTAAGAGGGAGAAAAGTAAAACTTACAACCGTGTTCACTGAATAAAGAAAAGGTGTACAATCAACGTGCAAGACCAGTGAAGTATAGTTATGGCGTGCGTCTTTGAATTATGACCACCAAAAAAGGAGGCAAATGCCAGATCTATAAAAATCAACTGAAAACGCTGCAGACAATTGGAAAGTACCCAAAATGTGAGCACACACATTGGTCCTTTGTGTCAGAAAGACACTGTACTCAAATAAATTATACTTTATTCAAAACTGAAGAAACCGTTCTGACAGACAGGCCTAGCTGACAAAGTGCTCAAAGAAAAACAAAATGTGTGCCAAAAGGTGACGTTTTCATGTCAGTATGTCCCAAATGACATCACCAGTACATTTTTCATTCTATCTAATCTGTTTTCGTTCTATTTTTTCTAATAACATGCGTTAACAATTGATTGCCAACTGGAATGGAAGAGCACAAAAAGTGTAACTTGATATGTAGTTTCTCTAGAGGGAAAAACATCTTCCACTTTCATGTCAGTGTGTCCCATGCAACATACATTTGCCAAACAGCTATGTGCAAGTAGATTATTTGTTAGTGGTATAGAAAATACTGATCAACAATTAAAGTCAGTTTTCACATTCATTTTCTACCTATTTCTTATTTGTTTATTCTGTTGGCAATGGTGAAATGTCAGCAATCGTGTGTCATTCGGGACAGTAGACATGACACCTGACCTTTTGGCACAGTCTCAATTAAAAAAAATTTGAAAACGGTTTGAAATCTTCTGATCGAGAGAACTCAAGTCTTAGCGTAAGTATGAATTTAGCTATCGCTAGTATAATGGAAGAGCTGTCTCCCTTTCATCTCCCCCACTGCTGCACCTTACCAAAGCAAATTTTATCACCCTCACTTACCAAACACAGTGGTGGTCTCGCCCAGCGATGCAAGCATTACAAATGTTACAGTGACCTGCCCGCGGAGGACGCTTGAATGAACACGCAGAGCACCAGGTGACAAGCTTCCCACCTGTAAATACACAGGTAAAAAGCCAAATATAAATTATAAAATCAAATAAAAAATCCTTGACATACATGCCATGACTGGTCGAACCTATGCCGATAACGACAAACTGGTTTCAAGCCAGCGCCGTTACCCACTGAGCTACATGAAACTATTCACAGAAAACAAAAATAAAAATGTACAATAGAATGGAACTCCTTTTTAAGACCGTTTTCTTAGACTTTCTGTTCACAACTTCTGAAAATGTACCCCCATGTTCAGACTCCCTTCTTTGTTAGACTGGATTTTTTCAATCAAAAAACAAGAAAGGTAGGTTGTTGGAACGTTTGTTATTGACAAAACAATACGTTACATTCACATATGTAATACAATACGTGAATGTAACAAACGTTCCAACAACCTACCTTTCTTGTTTTCTGATTCTGAATTTTGGAACGTTGGCAGTCTCTTTGTTTTTGGACTTGATTTTCTCAGGGTTTTAAGAATGAAAAGAAGGGCTCCACTGTATCAACATACACTGCACCACAGTTCGCTCACCTCTGATGGGCCATGAATCGACCCACTTGACCAGGGAAGCATCCATCTCAGCAGAGTGATCAGTGTGAATGGCTACATCAAACTATCCACAACAAGTCAAATAAACACTCTGCCAACAATACATAAAAACCTCAAGTCCAAGACCTCTACTTTGACCCGCTCACCTCTGATGGGCCATGAATCGACCCACTTGACCAGGGTAGCGTACAGCTCAACAGAGTGGTCCGTCTAAATGGCTACATCAAACTATCCACAACAAGTAAAATAAAAACTCTGACATCAATTACTCGCTTCAGTAAAACCTAAGTCCAAGATCTCTCATTCGATCCGCTAACCTCTGTTGTGCCTGGAATCGACCCACTTGACCAGGGAAGTGTACAGCTCAACAGAGTGGTCCGTGGAAATGGCTACATCAAACTATCCACAACCAAATAACAAGAAGGGCAAAGCCCATACGACTCACATGCTTGACCTTGACCTTTACATGACCTTGACCTTCAGAGTCAAGGTCAAATAACTAAACCTAGCAATGACATCATACACTAAGAACTGCTTTACACATTTTTCCTACCAAAATACATGTGACCTTGACCCAAGGTCAATGTCATCCAAGGTCATGCAACACAAAGCTGTTAATTCAAGACATAGGAAGTACAATGGTGCTTATTGGCTCTTTCTACCATGAGATATGGTCACTTTTAGTGGTTCACTACCTTATTTTGGTCACATTTCATAAGGATCAAAGTGACCTTGACCTTGATCATATGTGACCAAATGTGTCTCATGATGAAAGCATAACATGTGCCCCACATAATTTTTAAGTTTGAAACAGTTATCTTCCATAGTTCAGGGTCAAGGTCACTTCAAAATATGTATACAATATAAAATTTCAAAAGTAAATTTTCATTTAATTAATATACTTACCAACTCACATAGATAGCAATAACTTCGTTTGGTTGCTAAGACATTGAAGCACTCTTACATGGTAACATGGGGAGATAACTCTAAAACAAAAACCACCTGCCATATAAGGCATGATCCGTGGTAGTTATCTCCCCTACCGGTGCCCGCGCATGCGCAGGCCGTATACCGGTAATACTCATTCCGTTCTGAAACCCATATCCCTTTATACAAATTGCGGGGATGGCTGGGAGGGAATTCGATATGTGAGTTGGTAAGTATATTAATTAAATGAAAATTTACTTTTGAAATTTTATATTAAATTACATATTCTTACGCAACTCACATAGATAGCAGATTGCTAATCTAGGTGGTGGGTAAATTTACTCACAATTAACATCTTGCCAGTATCTGGTCTGACGCTAAAATAGCTAGCAGACCGAAAGTTCTGTACTTCCAGGAACCAGAAACGTCCCGTAGGAAAACATAAACAAAGGCATCTTCTGATGTCTAGTAGATGTGTACTAAAATAGCGGGTACTTAAAATATCCCGCAGATAGAAACTCATGACTACGTTCTTGCACGTTCAATGAGCTGCATTCAAGACTTATGTAAGTCTCTAAGCCTTGAGAACAGGTAAAGAAGAGGCTCACACTCTGACTTCTAGAGTCCGAGCTGCCTGAAGAGGGAGGACTGACTGCCCCCCCCCCCCTTTTCTTGCCACCACTGTAGGCATGCCTAATCAATGTGGCAGACCATCTAGCTAAGGTTGACTTCACTAAGTCATTGCCTCTACAAGAGTTGATGGAAATAAACAAAAGCCTTTGTTCTGATGAACTAAACCGATCAGTGCGAGTTAGAAATATATTTAAAACTCGAAATGTTCAATAGGCTAATATGGCTCTAACAGAGCCAAACTATTGCACGTGGATTGAATTGTATTATCAGAGCTGGTTCCTCAGGTTTCTGATTATTTGCCAGAAATTTGAATCAAACCTAAGCGCTATAGATCAGTCTTTCTCCAAAGAGATGACTATAGCAAAACCAGATAGAAAATGCACCTATACTCCCGCTTCTCTCAGAAGCTAGTAGAGTAAGAATGACCGCTTCTCGTGTTTAGATTAATAAGGCTAATTTTGTCAAGGATTAAACAATCCGATCTCAAAAGCTCGAAACTAGGAGCAAATCCCAAGTCGGGACTGGAGATTTGTTTTCAGCCAACCAAAGGGAGGCTCCTTTAGTCACGATGGCTAAAACGAGCCCAAGTGAAAACTCTTTGCGACCTAGCTGTTTCAGTGCAACTGATATCGCGTAACGTCTTAAAACAGAGACGTGGGGAAAATTCAGAAAACCAGAATAAGTGGTTCGCCACCTGCAATGAACGGAGAGAAATGGAGTTCTTTCCGTTAATAATACGCCATTTGTTCCAAGCCAGTCAAAGTGACATGGAAACTAAGCCGCTGAACCCTAATGGGATCTCTAGACCAAATCCAGAGTTGAGGCAGAAGCCCCTGAGCGTCTCCATGATTCCCGTACGGTAGACACCCGTGTGGATCGAGTGTAAAAAACAGCGCCCTCTTGCCAGCTTTAAGGGCCTTAAGGGCTGGCAACCAATGAAAAATGGGCCCATAATGTGCGACCGACAGGCCGCTCCGAGTAAAATCGAGAGTATATCCGGGAACGGTGAGACGAACATTTAGCAGAAGGAGATAGTACCGAGAGGCAAAAAACTTCTATCAGCGGCGTCTACAAATTCACCAGAAGGAGTAGAAGCGCGTAAAGAAAAAGAGCCCAGTCCGTGTGGACATACTTGTTCGACTGACTTTGAGAGTCTGCCAAGACAAAAACCTCTCAGAAAGGTACTTCGCTGCTAATAAGATCTCGTGGTGGTAACACCACATCAAAATCTCGCATGCTCGATGTGGCAGCGATGGGAAGCGAGATGTCCCTCCCCCCTTTTGCTTATTAAGATAAAAAAGGCCACTGAGGTGTTGCCTGATTGAATTAACGCATGTTCTCCCCTGACAAGGGGAAACAATTCCACAAGAAACAGAAGAACTGCTTCGCTGATGGAGAGGGAATCAATGGAAAAGCCTTGCATGAGCAATGGTGTGAGAATCCAAAGATTGGTTGTGTCTGAGAACCAGTCGAGAAAAGACACTAACACGATCCAGCTCTTTGTTTGATTGCTTAGAATCAACATAAAAAGTAGCCACTTACGATCTATTTTGTGTACCAAAGGAGGGAGAAAACATCGGCACGATCTTTGCAAGTGACCCAAGAAAGGACCTAATCCCCTTCCAGCTGCTGTGGTAGAACACAAAGGCTGAAAGCAGAGCGATGACAAGCACTAAGACTCCAGTTGACAGAACTGTCAATAGTAAGAATAACAACATGCTATTGTTTGCCCACTGAACCCGACGCTAAATTGCGGTGGGTATTTGGCAAAGCGCCATGCCGGGAAGAAGATAAACAAACCCGACCTCTGAATCGCCCCGAGGGGATAAAGTGATGGGTATTTGGCAAAACGCCATGCTGAGAAGGTAAAGGGCAAAGCTGAGAACAGCCAGATTAGTGCTCTTATAGATAAGAAAAGCCAGGCCTGCCGTGGGCTTTTATTTTGCTGTGAGTTCTCTTTGTTAGAGAAGAGTCTGCGTGCACAGAAGAGGATTCGAAGAGAACCCTCAAGCAAGGAAGAGAATAACGTCTCACCGACAGAACAATACTGTCGGCCGAGGACTTCTTTCCGGTAAACAGCAAAGTTAAATCCTTTGTAAATGTGTCCCAACAGACACAAAGGCATCCCGTGAGTACGTAACCGCACAAGGGAAAGAACAAATCAAAGACTTGTTCAAAGACGATAATAGAAAGAAGTGTGGCCACAATCTTTCACAGCCAGGAGATCATGATCTTGAAAAAAGACAGTTTCTCCTTGCTATGAACATAAAGATGAATGACCGTCAAGCCCGGTGTAGCCGGGAGCGGTTCCGTATTAAGAGGAAAAGAATACGCTAAGTTCTTAGGCTTGGTGTAACCGAGGCCTACAGATAGCGCTCAGCGAGTGATGCGTTACTTGCGCGGGTGACGCAAGCGAAAACAACGCCGCCTCGCTGCCCACAAGGAAGTGGAGGCAAAGGAGAATCATTTGAAAAAACTTCCACAAGTTCAAATGCCCCCGAGGGAGGATCTAAGAACTTAAAGTTCGAAAATTTCCTGAAATAAGGCTCAAATCAGCTGAATGTGACGCAAGCCACAGCAAACCTGAAGCAGGAGCCTTCCCCATATGATGCCGTAAAAGGCAGAAGTGGGGCAAAACATCGTGTGAGAAAACTTTTATAAGTTGAAAAGCCACGAAAGACTCTAAAACTTAAAGTTCACAGATTGTTCCTGAGAAGGAGCAAAATCAGCCAAAGCTGATGGTGAAGTAACGCAGATGACTATGCTACTGCTAACCCCTCAGGGAAACAGTGCATATTAACCTCTGCTGCTAGTGCCAAAACGATGGCAGCTTCCTGTTCAGTAATATCCCAACGAACGTTGAAAGGATGAGAACCGGAAACCAATCCCAGCAAGGCAACATCTGCCAAAACCGGAAAGGTTGGGGAAAACAAATTTCCGGAAGCCAGAACTCCGCGAACGGATGTACCATCCACCTGCCATGTGCCAGCCACAAAGCTGGGAGAGGAAGTGGATGCAGCCCGTGGAAAGGCAGAGGAAGCCGCAAAAGCGGAACCGAAAGCCAAAGACTGATAATTGCCGACTGCCAACACCAAAGTGTTAACGGCGGAAGGCAAAACCATCCTGCTACCGGAAGCGATAGCCGCCGAAAAGAGGAACATCGCTCAGACAAACTTTAGCAAGTTGATAAGCCACATCAGGTGACTCTAAAAACTTGAAGTTCTCAGACCGTTTCTGATAAGAAACGAAATCAGCAAAAGCTGATGGAGGAGGAGCAGCGGAAGTGGTTGCCGCAAACACCCCTTCCGTGAAGCAGTGTGCAGTAACATCTGCTGCCAAAGCCAACAAATGATGTAGCTTTGCCGGAAGTCGGCGAGAAGCTTCCTCATCTGCATCTGATGCTTCTTCCTCCATATGCTGTTCATCCCCAACAGAAGCATCATAACGATCATCTGAGGGATGTCCAGCGGAACCGGCATCCGGTAAGGCAACTTGCGCCGAAACCGGAAACGGTTGTGGAAAAAAATTTCCGGAAACCGGAAATCCGTGGATGTGACCACCATCCGCTGCCCAATGCCAGCTGAAAGGCTGGGAAAGGAAGCGGATGTAGCCTGAGAAAGGCTAGCGGGAGCCGCAACAGCGGAACCGGAAGCCACAGGCTGATGAATGACTTCCGCCAACAGCGAAGCTGCTAACAGCGGAAGTCAAACCTCTCCTGCCACCGGAAGCCGCCCCGACTTTAACGGAGGGAGCGGAACCAGCAGACACAGGCTGATGAATGACTTCCGCCAACAGCGAAGCTGCTAACGGCGGAAGTCAAACCTCTCCTGCCACCGGAAGCCGCCCCGACGCCAACGGAGGGAGCGGAACCAGCAGAGGACTGAATGACTTCCGCCAACAGCGAAGCTGCTAACAGCGGAAGTCAAACCTCTCCTGCCACCGGAAGCCGCCCCGACGCCAACGGAGGGAGCGGAACCAGCGGAGGACTGTATAGCATGAGCATCGACCAGCCCCAATAAATTGGAACCGGAAGATCCTGTAACCTGTCTGCCAGCAGCCGCCCCGACTGGAATTGCGGGGGCGGAACCAGCAGACACATGCCCTTCACATCCCATGCCCAGGACCGTGAAAACGGAGCCAGGTTGGTTTGTGGAAAAACCCTTACGGTCAGTGTGCAATTCCGCCGAAACGGAAACTGACGTCAAAGGTTTGCGTACTTCGCCAAGAACACCCAAAGGTGCTGATGTCCCAGACTCAGACAAAAACTTGTCTAAAAAATGAGTCCGACATATCCAACACCGTCGTTGGATCTGCAACCACGCCAGCGGACGTGACCGTCGCAGTCGGTTCGAAACGAACCCGCACAAGCGAATGAACATTTACAACACCCGAAGGAAGGGGCAGAGCAGCACGCGAGGCTATTTGCCCTATCCGACGAGATCAAAACATGCACCTCTGTCTAAAAAGACGAAAATATCGCCAGCAAATCGGCTTTAGTCAAAGCTAAAACAGCGCTAGGCGCTTGAACTTTCTTGAAAGAAGCCGCAACAGACGAGGTAGGTTTGACAAACGAAACCGTAACACAATTCATCATTCGCCAGGTTGAAAACGTAAACAGAAACGTTATCGCTCAGTGAAAATTTTCTGAGTACGAGACGCAGTGGTAGTAGCTACCTTAACTTTATATTGGTCGCATTGCCTGACTGAGAACTGGGAGAGCAAGCCTGACTGGTCGAACTCCGAGTTTTCACTCACTCTCTTTATCTTAAGGTTCGTCCGCCATTTTGTATGACAAAACTGAACCAAAATACAAGTTGCAACACGCCCCAAAAGTTAAAACAAACGCGTCTCGGTAATAAAAATGAAAGCTCTCACCCAATACTTGAAGTAGAGATGAAACAACAACAGCGTTACCAAGATTCGATGGTCAGTCACCGCCGTGAAGACCAATAGCTTTAGATCAAAGCCAGAGTACTACAGCACGTCTTGCTCCGTGCGTTGAAGAAAAAGGAATGAGTATTACCGGTATACGGCCTGCGCATGCGCGGGCACCGGTAGGGGAGATAACTACCACGGATCATGCCTTATATGGCAGGTGGTTTTTGTTTTAGAGTTATCTCCCCATGTTACCATGTAAGAGTGCTTCAATGTCTTAGCAACCAAACGAAGTTATTGCTATCTATGTGAGTTGCGTAAGAATATGTAATTTAATCCAACTTTAAAGAGCTCCTGTGACCTTGACCTTGAAGCAAGGTAAACCAAACTGGTATCAAAAGATGGGGCTTACTTTGCCCTATATATCATATATAGGTGAGGTATTCAATCTCAAAAACTTCAGAGAAAATGGGAAAAATTTGAAAAATAGCTGTTTTTTAGACAACATTTATGGCCCCTGCGACCTTGACCTTGAAGCAAGGTCAAGATGCTATGTATGTTTTTTGGGGCCTTGTCATCATACACCATCTTGCCAAATTTGGTACTGATAGACTGAATAGTGTCCAAGAAATATCCAACGTTAAAGTTTTCCGGACGGCCGGCCGGCCGGACGGACGGACGGACGACTCGGGTGAGTACATAGACTCACTTTTGCTTCGCATGTGAGTCAAAATCTCTGACATCAATTACTCGCTTCGGTAAAACCTAAGTCCAAGATCTCTCATTCGATCCGCTAACCTCTGTTGTGCCTGGAATAGACCCACTTGACCAGGGAAGTGTACAGCTCAACAGAGTGGTCCGTGTAAATGGCTACATCAAACTTGTTTGTTTGTTTTGCTTAACGCCCAGCCGACCAAGAAGGGCCATATCAGGGCGGTGCTGCTTTGACCTATAACGTGCGCCACACACAAGACAGAAGTCGCAGCACAGGCTTCATGTCTCACCCAATCACATTATTCTGACACCGGACCAACCAGTCCTAGCACTAACCCCATAATGCCAGATGCCAGGCGGAGCAGCCACTAGATTGCCAATTTTAAAGTCTTAGGTATGACCCGGCCGGGGTTCGAACCCACGACCTCCCAATCACGGGGCTACATCAAACTATCCACAACAAAATAAAAACTCTCCACATAAAAACCTCAGCCCAAGATCTCTACTTTGACCCACTCACCTCTAATGGGCCTTGAATCGACCCACTTGACCATTGACGCGTCCAGCTCGGCAGAGTGGTCAATCTGGATGGCCATCTCCGAGTGCTTGTCGTAGAGTTGTCTTCCCTCGTCCAGTGGGCGACCGCTGGCCTGGTCATACAGCACGGTGCCGTTGGGAAGACTCTGCTCTGAGCCCGCCATTGTTCTCATCTCTAGGGGGTGCTCGCCCGACCGTAACCTGCCGGGGTTACCCTGTGGAGGGTGAGCGAACACTTTGTCAACCAAAGTTTGATCCATTGGCGAAAGTTATTAAACAGGTGTTCTTCTTTCCCTTAAATTAACATTATAAAATCAGATTTTCTTTTATTTTGAGCACATTTTCAGAGATAACACATCATATACATTTTTTGATTCAGGAAATAACAAAGTAATGAAATGCACATTTATTGTATCTGTTATTGCAATTACAATCAGCATTTTAATGGACAACTAGATTCATAAATGTTAAGCTTCCAAGCTGCAACACCATCCCTTGTCCGGACCGAGTCAAAGATTGATCAACATAAAAATTCAAGAAATGTTATGGGTTTGTGACAAGAGCAGCCTAAAGCTTTTTTTAAAAGCCGGCGGTGGCATCGTCAAATGTATTCATCGCAAAAATTAGAGAAAAAAAGTCCGGGGGACACCATCTGGAAGAATCCACATGTAGTTTCATGCAGATCGGTCCAGTAGTTTCTTTACATTTGCTTCACACATAAACATGCACGTGCATACACACACATGCGCATATCAATCAATCAATCAATCAATCAATCAATGAGGCTTATATCGCGCATATTCCGTGGGTACAGTTCTAGGCGCTCAGCAGTGATGCCGTGTGAGATGAAATTTTATACGGCCAGTAGTTGCAGCCATTTCGGCGCATATTTACCTTTCACGGCCTATTATTCCAAGTCACACGGGTATAGGTAGACAATTATTAACTGTGCCAAAGCAATTTTGCCAGGAAAGACCCTTTTGTCAATCGTGGGATCTTTAACGTGCACACCCAATGTAGTGTACACGGGGGGGGAGTTCGGACACCGAAGAGTCTGCACACAAAGTTGACTCTGAAATAAATTTCCGCCGAACCTGGGATCGAACTCACGCTGACAGTGGCCAACTGAATACAAATCCAGCGCGCTACCAACTGAGCTATATCCCCGCATATACATATACAACACTCACCAGCACCCTCATCTTGACCCTCGGTCTATCTGAACACATTCAGTCAAAACTTCAGTCAAAATGTAAAGAACAACCAGAAAGAAAAGTCTCACCAACCTTGGTTTTGTACAGCATGTAGAGCATGGCGGCGGTGGAGGTGAACTGTAGCAGTATCTCCCACAGCAACACTTCACGGAAAGCCACCACCAGGGACTGGAACACCAGGTAACACGTCAACACCGACGTCAGGCCCCACGAGAAGAAAAACGGTGTTCTGCGGTGGCCCTGCCGCCGCCAAACCTGTAAAAGGTAAGAAAATATATACAGGCACTGTAGGCTAAAATGGCTGAAGAAAATTTACACCAAACATCCCTTCCAGTTCAACCTCTACAAGTCTATTTGGGGGTTTTCTGCAAAATCCGCACCTCAATTGTTTGAGCAATTTATTAGGTTTCCATTATCTGTACCCTGGAGAATCATATTGGACATTGATTAAATGAAAATAAAAATAAAACTAAAACACCCTCCTGTTCATCTCTCCTTTACATCCTTGTTCACTCCTACTCCGTCCTAAAATCACTTTGTCCACCAGTCTGCCCAGCTACAGTGGAAGCACCCCCCCCCCTATTCAATACCTTGCTTTCTCAGGTTTTCTGTTCATGACCTCTGTGAATCTACCTCCATTTCAAGACTCCCACCCTTTTTTAAACTTTTTTTGTAAAGTCTTGAGGGGAGAAAAAGGGGGGGGGGGGGAGGTTCTCTGTATTTGTGCATATAATTATAATAACATGCAAAAACAAGGTTCCTTGAAATAACCATCTTTCTGTTGGGACCAAGTCTAACAAGAGGCGAAGCCTTCGAGGCTCACGTAAGAAATCGACAAACAGTAACACAAACTCAATCACTCCGTCACACATACACACACACACACACACACACACACACACACAATGACCGAGACTTTCAGTAATTCCTTCGCGTGACGTCTAACCCTCTTACGCCATAATGTGACGTCTTCAAATGACGAAATGTTAAAGTTTCTACCACAGACATACACATGCACAAACAAACACACACACACGCACAGACAGACAAAGTTACGATCGCATAGGCTACACTTACGTGAGCCAAAAACAGGTTGCTAAAGTATCGTTCTACGGGTACACATCTTGCACCTATTCTCCTCGCACCTGATAAAAGAGCAGCAAAAAGACTGGCATGACGCTGAATGCGATGACGGTAGCTGTCGGCCCCAGCGATGCAAAGAGCAGCAAGGACGGGACCATGATGATTGGAGTGACCACGTCCAGCCGTAGCTTGACGGCTCCTTTCCCGGTCAGTGACGGAACTCGACAACGGTCCGCCAACGTCGTGAGTAGCCGATCCATTGTTGATGTCTGGACGCTCTGACATTTGAACAATCTGAAATGTAGGTTCAGAATTAAGCAGTTTATTCTGAAGTAAGGCTCAGTTTTTGGTTCCTCTACTAAACCAAGTTTTTACCTACCGACACTAGAACTTTTTTTTATCCTACAGAAAAAGAACAAAACCTTACCTATCCACCTACTCTAATTTGTTTGGTCTTTGTCACTGTAAACAAAGAATGTTCACCTTTATTCGTGCTACTGCACTTTACATACTTCTCAAAATCAGATTGGTAGTAGAAGTAGGACTTTACACTGATGTATCTAATCCAACCGAACTGACAAACAAAACAAAACACACACAAAAGACACAAACAGTACACAAACAGTACACAAACAGTACACACACACACACACACACCAAATCATCAGTGTTTAATCTTACCTGTCACATGACTCATCCAGAGCCTGACAGTCACAGCAGCAGGCTAGGATGTGACTGCGTTCCCCATATTCATCCTCAAACTCACAGCAGCAGAGCGGTTCCATCCCCCCACCCGCTTTCTTCTTGTTGCTCATGGCGCTTCACTTGATTTCACTGTATGGCCTTAGTCACTGATCTCTTCATAGCAACCTGTTCACAGACAGTCCAAACAGATTACACATGTTTTGGTTTACAAAATGTATGATTTATCTTTCAGGCATGGGAATTGAAAAAAGTAGAAAAGGCTGAAAATGTGTAAGTAATAGCAAAGTCGACGACACGAAGCGCCTAGCCCTGCTAGGGGTGTTCGGGGGCATGCCACCCCCCCCCCCCCCCCCCCCCCGAATTGTTTTTCTCCAAAGAACCCAAATGGTGCAAATTTTGGTGTCATCTGAGCTCCAAGTTTGCCATTAAATTCTGTTTTTAGAACCATTTTTGCCTCCCCCATTTATTTTTTCGGCGGACACTTTTGCTTTTTCGGCGGAACAAAACAGAAAAATCGGCGGAAATTTGCCTTTCGGCGGACAATTCCCATGCCTGATCTTTATCCAAAACAGTAAAAACTCTCTGGTGGTGTTTATCTTTTGAAACATTTGAAACTATACATTGTGTTTTTATCTGAAACATTTGAACTTGAAATCATAGCTACACACACAGCAGTCTTAAACATGCCCATAATATTAATAACTATTGTCTTATTCAGTTAATGAGAAGAACAAACAAGTCGCGTAAGGCGAAAATACAACATTTAGTCAAGTAGCTGTCGAACTCACAGAATGAAACTGAACGCAATGCCATTTTTCAGCAAGACCGTATACTCGTAGCATCGTCAGTCCACCGCTCATGGCAAAGGCAGTGAAATTGACAAGAAGAGCGGGGTAGTAGTTGCGCTAAGAAGGATAGCACGCTTTTCTGTACCTCTCTTTGTTTTAACTTTCTGAGCGTGTTTTTAATCCAAACATAGCATATCTATATGTTTTTGGAATCAGGAACCGACAAGGAATAAGATGAAAGTGTTTTTAAATTGATTTCGACAATTTAATTTTGATAATAATTTTTATATATTTAATTTTCAGAGCTTGTTTTTAATCCAAATATAACATATTTATATGTTTTTGGAATCAGAAAATGATGGAGAATAAGATGAACGTAAATTTGGATCGTTTTATAAGTTTTTATTTTTTTTTACAATTTTCAGATTTTTAATGACCAAAGTCATCAATTAATTTTTAAGCCACCAAGCTGAAATGCAATACCGAAGTCCGGGCTTTGTCGAAGATTACTTGACCAAAATTTCAACCAATTTGGTTGAAAAATGAGGGCGTGACAGTGCCGCCTCAACTTTCACGAAAAGCCGGATATGACGTCATCAAAGACATTTATCAAAAAAATGAAAACAACGTCTGGGGATTTCATACCCAGGAACTCTCATGTCAAATTTCATAAAGATCGGTCCAGTAGTTTAGTCTGAATCGCTCTACACACACACAGACACACACACACACAGACACACGCACATACACCACGACCCTCGTTTCGATTCCCCCTCGATGTTAAAATATTTAGTCAAAACTTGACTAAATATAAAAATGAGAAGATATTATGATTTAATCCAGTGTCTGAACGTATTAACTAGTTTAATTAACAAATAATATTCATGTCCAAACAACAACAAACTTCTTATTAGGATGAAAATCTATAAAGATAATTTGACAAAAAAGCATGCGAGTTGTGTCCCCTGCATGTTAGAGAAGAGTAATTATCCTACGTGAGAGAGACAATAATCGTTTAAATCACACCTCCACCTGTCTATATCATGCAAATGAGATCATGTCAAGCAAGTCTGGCAGGGACCTGTTTTTCCACTGCTTATGATGCCAAAGTCACCGACACAAACGTCATTATAGAAACAAAAATTGCGCTCGCTAATTACCCTCGATGAATCTTTAGAACTAACACGTCACGCCACACTTTCAGAGTGACGTTTCTTTGCTTTGACGTAATAGATTGCACGAGGCTTTAGAAGAGATCGAGGTTCCAAAACAAGCGTCGTCAATTTAGCTGCCTCGACTGCAAAACATTTTCAGTAATATATATACACGTAAGTACAGTATGTAGGATAAACAGAATACTACATGGCTTGCTGTGTCGTACCAGATTTACACTCGTTGCTTTTTCAAATAGTGAACAGCTCGCTTTCGCTCGCAGTTCAATATTTAAAAAAACAACTCGTGTAATTGTAAATCTGGTACGACACAGCAAGCCATGTAGTATTACTCTATTTCACTAATTGCCTTGTTAAATTTGCCATTTTTAATTAAAAACAATATTTCACAGGGTCAAAAATGTTCCGGGTCGGGAGAAAAAAATAAGGCTGGTTGGGGAATCGGAAACATTGAAAAAAATTATTTGGCGTTTGAAGGTACTTTCTTTTTCTTGGGAAGTATTCTTCTAACTTTAATAAAAATCAGAGAATTTAGCTGCAATATGCACGCAGTGCTTAGTTTAGTGATCCATGAGAGATGCACCTGTGTAATTCATCACTTCAACCGTCCTGCATGACTGAAGAGCAAAAATGACTTGCAATTGTCATTATACCTACTGTGAAAATATACAACAGGATTTTAAGTTATCTTAAACTAAGTTAAAGTGGTGAGAATCTGCAATGAACGGTTGAACCAGTGAACCAAACCTGAAGAAATCCTTGTGGGTATGCTCTCAAACATACGCACTTGCACAGTGACTCATTGTCATACGAAAGGGCTCACTGAGGCCATGAAGACTTTATAAAGTCGTCAAGTAGAATTAGACTTACTTACTGACTAACCGGACAAGTCTGAGTGTACTGAAGAAGCTGGAGTTGGTGGAGTAAGGATGTGGGGTGAAAAGGGATTCAAGTTCAATCAATAGATGTTGCATGAAACACTCGATTAATCAATTAACCTAAACCAGCGTTAATTGTCGCTACAATCGTCGCACAATCACGAGTTCCGTCATGTTTCTGGCTTGAATTCAATGCTGAGATTGATTCAATGATTGGGCCAAATTCCGAATCCGATGTGTTTCCGTAGCACACGAACCAGCTGTCATTCCATCGACATAAAACAGCCACGCGATCAATGTACTAATGAAGCTGCCCTTCTGACTCGACTATTCAACACTTCTAGCGCTTGCAAGAGACACTAAAACCACTGTTGTTAGGCGACACATGACTAAACCGAACACACAAGCTGTCGATCTTCCTGTCCGCATGAACAACACCCTGTTTTGTCCCTCGAATCATCCGATAAATGTCCGTCAGCGTTTGAAGATAAACAACGAAAAGCCCTTAATTTTCACAACCAGAAAAAAGGGGTCACAAGATTGCACACCTTCGTTACGGAGTTGAATCAGAATGAGTACAGAAGACCTTACCTTTGGATGTCTTTGCGAGGTATAATCCAGCACTGCACTTCCTGTTGACGGAGAAGGGAGGCTACTCGGGTAAACTGTTATTTGGGGTCAGGTCAATTTGGGTCAGTAACGGGTCAGAGGTCACATTTTCGCTTGAAATGATTCAAGATTACCTGTGTGGGCGCGCGCGCGCGCGCGTGTGTGTGTGTGTGTGTGTGTACAGGTGTGTCTTTCCATCTGCAAAAACTAAATGCAGTTCCCCCCAAAAAAAAACTTATTCAGGGGAGTCCAGGCTGATGGGGTCTATGTCGACCAAAAGAGTGGGATTCCCTGTAGGTCAAGTTCCTGTAGGTGGATTCCCTGTATACCTAAGACTTTAAAATTGGCAATCTAGTATACAGGGAATCCCACAGGGTGCAGTTTTTCAATAAAACTTGCAAACCATACTCGAATTTCTAAGAAATATCAAAAAAAGATCGAAAAACATCAAATTCTAACGATGTCGCTAAGCATCACGTGACTTTCATTGATATTAGCAAAACGCTACAGGAACTACACCCTGTGGTATTCCCTGTATACTAGATTGCCAATTTTAAAGTCTTAGGTATACAGGGAATCCACCTACAGGAACTCGACCTACAGTGCATCCCATTCTTTTGGTCGACATAGACCCCATCAGCCGTATTAGGGGTCCCTGACACAACTATCTTTGTGGTAGGAGTGAAGATGAAAATAAAACAAAGATACACTTTTATATTATTACTTTCAATGATGGCATTAGTGTAGCAGATGCAGTTCCTTGTCTATTAATACTAATTAGAAACGTCAGATAAATTACAATCCACCCTTTTATTTTTATTTTTTTTTTAGACCAAGCATTAAAGGTGGTCGTCTACATTTTTGCTTTTTTTCAATAATCTTATGTTTAGATTTTGCTAAAAAGTTATGTCAGATGATGAATGAACCATGGGGAAAATAGTTATAGAAAAAAAATATATGTAAAAAAAGATTTTATTTTTGGGTAGCGTGACTCACGCTTCCAATATTTTGTTTTCTGTTTGCTGAGAACATGTGCTTTGCCTAAAAATACTGACCAATCAAATTCATGTCATTTTGCTTATAGCCACGCCCAAACAAGTGCAGCAACAGTTTGACACTGGAGCGCTGTCCACGCTTTTTTTTTAAATGCACGGGATTTGAGAGGAGTTTTGCGCTTGGCATTTTCCAAATAAGGATATCCTACTATGAGTACTATGCTGGAATACTTCAATGAATTTTCAAACGGCTACACTGGCTTCGTCTTTCCTGATCGAAAGGGGGTGTATTGTTGATATTTGTAGATACATGTAATAGACTCTGCATTTTAATGGTCAAATGGCGATTTCGGTGTAAAAATGTAGACAAGGACCTTTAATTTAGATTTTATTTACATGTACCTTCATGTTAAAGCTCCCTCTTTTATAAAGACCTGATTTTCTCAGGTTCTTGGAGACCTAACAGAGGGGTTCCACTGTACAGAAAAGTGACCAAGACACTTCTGACTATTTTACCCAATTCTTCTTCTTCTTCTGCGTTCGTGGGCTGAAACTCCCACGTACACTCGTGTTTTGCACGAGTGGAATTTTACGTGTATGACCGTTTTTACCCCGCTATTTAGGCAGCCATACGCCGCTTTCGGAGGAAGCATGCTGAGTATTTTCGTGTTTCTATAACCCACCCCGAACTCTGACATGGATTACAGGATCTTTTTCGTGCGCACTTGGTCTTGTGCTTGCGTGTACACACGGGGGTGTTCGGACACCGAGGAGAGTCTGCACACAAAGTTGACTCTGAGAAATAAATCTCTCGCCAGAACATGGGGACTAACTCACGCTGACAGCGGCCAACTGGATACAAATCCAGCGCGCTACCGACTGAGCTACATTCCCGCCCCTATTTTACCCAATAACCTAGCACTCTCTTTTTTACGTTTTAGAACATTAAATCATAAATTGCCAATACAGAAAGGCCGAATGTTAAATATACCACATAACGAAAGAATATGTGTTAAATGCCAGTCTGATGAAATTCAAATGTCGTCAAATTTAAACATTTATTTGAATTAACAAAGAAACGAAAGTTATTGCATTTAATATATTTTATTAAGAGTATTTTGAAAGAGTTTTGATTATTTGATCAAGTTTTTTTATTAAACCAAAAACGAACACAGAAACATATACATTCCTGTAAAAAAAAAAGTATGATTACAATTATTTAGTTATGAATTAAGCTTGATTTATTTTCGGTTAATTAGAAGTGTTGCGTCTCATTATTACATATATCTTTATTGTCGTGTTTATTGCAATTTTTTCCGGGAACAGACTACTTCCAATTCAGTAGGGGGGCGACTATCCTCAACCCGGCGGGTCCCCAGGTGGCGGATAGGGGAACGAATATAGAATAAGCAGTCCCGGACCAACTAGCGGTGTCTCTACCAGGACGGGGTGGGTTGGCAGATGGCACTGACTACCCTATAAATGCCCTATGTGTCCGATGACGGTTACACCATGCGGGTAAGAGCCGCATTAAAAGCTCTAGCCCCGGCCAGGGTGGGACCCCCGGTAAGAAATCCCCCATGTGTTCCCAGGGTTAGGTTTTTGAGCCAGGAACTAAGGGCGGGGTAACCCCGAAAGAAACCTAAGGGCTGAAGTCGGAGGATCTGGGCCAACTGGCGCACCTTAACCAACCACAGATCCACGCAAAAACGCAAACAGCCAACGACAAGAAGAAGATTGCAATTTTTTTTTATATTTAGTCAAGTTTTGACTAAATATTTTAACATCGAGGGGGAATCGAAACGAGGGTGTGGTGTATGTGTGTGTGTCTGTGCGTGTGTGTGTGTGTGTGTGTGTAGAGCGATTCAGACTAAACTACTGGACCGATCTTTATGAAATTTGACATGAGAGTTCCTGGGTATGAAATCCCCGAACGTTTTTTTCATTTTTTGGATAAATGTCTTTGATGACGTCATATCCGGCTTTTCGTGAAAGTTGAGGCGGCACTGTCACGCCCTCATTTTTCAACCAAATTGGTTGAAATTTTGGTCAAGTAATCTTCGACGAAGCCCGGACTTCGGTATTGCATTTCAGCTTGGTGGCTTAAAAATTAATTAATGACTTTGGTCATTAAAAATCTGAAAATTGTAAAAAAAAAAAAAATTTATAAAACGATCCAAATTTACGTTTATCTTATTCTCCATCATTTGCTGATTCCAAAAACATATAAATATGTTATATTCGGATTAAAAACAAGCTCTGAAAATTAAATATATAAAAATTATTATCAAAATTAAATTGTCGAAATCAATTTAAAAACACTTTCATCTTATTCCTTGTCGGTTCCTGATTCCAAAAACATATACATATGATATGTTTAGATTAAAAACACGCTCAGAAAGTTAAAACAAAGAGAGGTACAGAAAAGCGTGCTATCCTTCTTAGCGCAACTACTACCCCGCTCTTCTTGTCAATTTCACTGCCTTTGCCATGAGCGGTGGACTGACGATGCTACGAGTATAAGGTCTTGCTGAAAAATGGCATTGCGTTCAGTTTCATTCTGTGAGTTCGACAGCTACTTGACTAAATATTGTATTTTCGCCTTACGCGACTTGTTTTTAATTCATGTAACTCTAGGTTTTTTAAAAAATAAATATTGACTTGATTTGCCAAACTCTTGCTCATCACACACACACACACAAACACACACATCATACACATTTTAATATCACAAGGACTCTCAGTTACATAAAAATGTTTTATTCAATTGATTTTTGTCTCAACTCATGCATGGTTTTCGTTCATTACAAGTTAAGTGTACCTGTACTGAGAGCGAGTCCAAGTGCACTCAAAGTGTTATTTTTTTTTGCAGGTTTAGGTGCACGACCCATTTTGAACATGACATTAACAGTACACTGAAAGGTGAGCAGAAACCAATACATATTGCATGTACACAAACATACCGTCCTTAAATAAAACATTGCAGACAACATTACTTTCAACACATCAAAAGCCCCACACACACACCACAAAATCAACAGTTGGCAAACGAATAAAAGTTCAAGAAGCTCAACGAAAGTTCAAGAAGCTATCACAAAAGCCACGACACTCACAAACACATACCAGGAAGGAAACACGTTAATTTTGCTGTAGACTCAAGATTGGGAAAAAGCAAGGGAAAATAAATAGGAAAAGTTAGGAACAATGTGTTCTACATACACCACAAAAACGGTGAGAATTAACCCTTTTCTGACCACTACTTCCTCAGTAGGCTAAACACTGCTCGACTTGAATTTCCTTCAAGAGAGGGTCAAAGCCCCCAACCGCCGTCATTTTACATGATGATACAAAGATTTGGTCTTGAAAATCAAAATAATCTGTAGAAAAACAAGAGTGTGCAAAGCTACCTTGCAACAAACTCAGACTAAGTTTACATAATGATTCAAACTTTTGGTCTTGAAAATCAAAATTAACTGTAGAAAAACAAGAGTGTGCAAAGCTACCTTGCAACCAACTCAGATTAAGTTTACATAATGATTCAAACTTTTGGTCTTGAAAATCAAAATTAACTGTAGAAAAACAAGAGTGTGCAAAGCTACCTTGCAACCAACTCAGACTAAGTTTACATAATGATTCAAACTTTTGGTCTTGAAATTCAAAATTAGCTGTAGAAAAACAAAAGCATGTGCTGCGACAAATGCAGCTATTCTTTCTTTCTTTATTTGGTGTTTAACGTCGTTTTCAACCGTTCAAGGTTATATCGCGACAGGGAAAGGGGGGAGATGGGATAGAGCCACTTGTTAATTGTTTCTTGTTCACAAAAGCATTAATCAAAAAATTGCTCCAGGGGCTTGCAACGTAGTACAATATATGACCTTACTGGGAGAATGCAAGTTTCCAGTACAAAGGACTTAACATTTCTTACATACTGCTTGACTAAAATCTTTACAAACATTGACTATATTCTATACAAGCAACACTTAACAAGGGTAAAAAGAGAAACAGAATCCGTTAGTCGCCTCTTACGACATGCTGGGGAGCATCGGGTAAATTCTTCCCCCTAACCCACGGGGGGTAAAGCAGCTATTGAAGTGCCCAACACTGAATAAATCTTTGTGCAAAGAAGTGTGCAAATGTAAGAAAAGATGTTTTTTTGACACAGCTAGGTTTCTTTACAAAATGGATCCAACGGAAATTAGCATCCAGCACAGAACACAACCAGGATGTTCACAAGATTTGCCACTCCGATTGGACATTGTGAAAGGGTGATTTTGATCTTAATTTTGATGGTGAATTTGACATCAGACTCACTAATGATTCTTTACACCTTCACGGGTCTCTAGGGATCTATATTTCAGGCATGGGAATTGAAAAAAGTAAAAAAGACTGAACATTTGTAAGTTGACGCTCAAAGTTGACGGCACAAAGCGCCTAGCCTTACTAGGGGGGTCCGGGGGCATACTCCCACGGTAAAAATGTTCTCCAAAGAACCCAAATTGTGCAATTTGGTGTCATCTGAGCTCCAAGTTTGCCATTAAATTCCGTTTTCAGAACCATTTTTGCCTCCCCCATTTATTTTTTCGGCGGACACTTTAGCTTTTACGGCGGAACAAAATAAAAATTCGGCGGAAATTGCGAAGAGTTCCCATGCCTGATATCTATATTCTGACAGACGTCTATGCAGCCCTCCAAGTCTGTTAGGGGCATTAATGGTGATGCACTTACAATTTAACGTCAGATTAAGGACCGCGAAACTTTAGTAATAAAGGCGGATTTGGAACCAGATTTGTCGATGAAAGGTTTTCTGCGTGGGTGTACACTGCTTGTCAGAAAAAGGTTAAAGGAGAGTAGGACGATGGGAGATGGAATGACTTGCAACATGAATGGTGCAAAACAAAAACCTGCATAAACAAGCCACTAAGCAACAGATCATGTACAAAAACTTGTACTAAAGCTAAAAACAAAACCACACACAAAGAGACACAATAAGAATTAAAAAAATTAAATTGAGCAAAACCAGTCTTTTTTTACAAAGCAGTCTGCAAGAGAAGGGGTTATAATCAGCTTAGGAATATTCATGACATTTTGAACAGAAAGGAGAAAAATCATAGAATCATAGGTCATAGGTCAAGCACCAAAGTTTTGTTGCATTTGTGTATCTTTCATTCTTTAGTGGCAGTACTTTCAAAACAAAAAAAAATCCTTTAGTACAGAAAAATGCCTCGCAAAGAAAGGCAGCATCGAGCAAAACTTAAACAAATCAGAGCCTCTGGAAAGAACATGCACATGTACTTTCTTTCTTTATTTGGTGCTTAACGTCGTTTTCAACCACGAAGGTTATATCGCGACGGGGAAAGGGGGGAGATGGGATAGAGCCACTTGTCAATTGTTTCTTGTTCACAAAAGCACTAATCAAAAATTTGCTCCGGGGGCTTGCAACGTAGTACAATATATGACCTTACTGGGAGAATGCAAGTTTCCAGTACAAAGGACTTAACATTTCTTACATACTGCTTGACTAAAATCTTTACAAAAATTGACTATATTCTATACAAGAAACACTTAACAAGGGTAAAAGGAGAAACAGAATCCATTAGTTGCCTCTTACGACATGCTGGGGAGCATCGGGTAAATTCTTCCCCCTAACCCGCGGGGGGACCAGGGAGGGGTAAATCCTTCCCCCTAACCCGCGGGGGGTATGCACATGTACGCAAACAAACCTTAAAGCCTAAGTACAACAAGAAACAACCCAACCAATATTACACACATGAAAAATAGCAAAAGATTAACTTTTAAAGAAAAAATATAGGACGCCATACAAAGACTCTCGAGCATACACTCTCGACAGCAACATACCACCACTAATTACAACAACACAGCCAAATTACTTTAAAAGCAAATAAAATTATCTATGTACATCAAGACAAAAATTTTGTTATCAGTTGTCACAGACACAGATGACTCACACTCTGTTATCACAGGAAATGTTTAAGTAAAAGTAATACAGAGAATGGGGGGAAAAGACAAAAAAAACATAGGTACATTGACATAACATAACAGAGCCTTTGGATTCTATTAAGAACATGCAGATGTATGCGAACAAACATTAAAGTCTAAGTCGGTGAAGTTGTACGTGAAGTTTGCTTGAAGTCCTATTACTAATTTATGTTTCTTTGGGTTCTTTTTATTTAATTTATTTATTTGTTTTTTTTATTACTGATTTTGATTCCGCTACATTTTACACACTACCGGAACGTGTTATATTTGCAAATTTGTTTTCAAGCCGTTGTTAACACACCAATGGAGTTTGTAGAATGAATTGTCCAGAGTTAGAATTCTACTACCACCTTGCACTTTTCAAACAAGTCTGTGCATTTTACAACCAACGACTTTGGGAAATGAAATCTTATCTGCCAAGAGTCATTCTAAATGTTTGCACATATACAACCGTTTATTCTGTTGTACAGATCCCACATACATCCATTTCTGGCATTCTCCGTCTGCCAAGACTATTTCTGAATTCAGCAGGTTCACCCCATTCATCACAAGGCATCATTACAATTTCAAACTTGGCCGTACATAACAATTTTAACTCTTCCGAGGCCATGCTGAAACCGTGTAAATTCTAACAATGTGCAGAACATCTTTATTGTGGAAATTCTAATGATGTGCGATGCTTTTTCATCATTTCTATCCTGCGACAGGTTTTAACTCCACCACTAACTAGCAAACTACTTATATCATGGGGGAAAATAACTGCTACGTTTTGGCTATCCGTCGGTTGTGAAGAATTTTGTCCTGACGATTATTCAAAATCTCTTGATAATATCATTGTCATCAAGTTCCATTTATTTATGTATTTATGTGGGTTATTTGTGTTTGTTTTTTAACATTTCAGAAGAAAAAAACGAGTCTCTAACTGAAAGTTAGAAAAAAAAACGAAAAAACATACGAGGCGGTCACTAAAGTTTTTGAAGTCACTTTCTTTTGGGCAATGAAAATGTCTTTCCTCCCCAATAAAGCCCCAATAAAGCCTAAAGCCCCAATAAAGCCCCAATAAAGCCCCAACTTGCATGCTGTTTTGTGTCTTTCTTTCTTTATTTGGTGTTTAACGCCGTTTTCAACCACGAAGGTTATATCGCGACGGGGGAAGGGGGGAGATGGGATAGAGCCACTTGTCAATTGTTTCTTGTTCACAAAAGCACTAATCAAAAATTAGCTCCAGGGGCTTGCAACGTAGTACAATATATGACCTTACTGGGAGAATGCAAGTTTCCAGTACAAAGGACTTAACATTTCTTACATACTGCTTGACTAAAATCTTTACAAAAATTGACTATATTCTATACAAGAAACACTTAACAAGGGTAAAAGGAGAAACAGAATCCGTTAGTCGCCTCTTACGACATGCTGGGGAGCATCGTGGTAAATTCTTACTCGTCCCAACCAATATGGGACTCCCCCTAACCCGCGGGGAGCATCGGGTAAATTCTTACTCGTCCCAACCAATATGGGACTCCCCCTAACCCGCGGGGGGACTGGTTTTTGTCTAACCCTTAGTTGCAATGCTAAAAAAAATGCAGGATTACTGGATGACTTATGCTCTAAGCAGATTTTCAGTTGTATAACCTCTATTTTGACATTGATTTGCAGAAATTGAGCACTTAAGCAACCTTGCAAAAGCCCCACACAAATTGGTCACTACCAATTCTATGACATTTCCTTTACCAGCGAAAGCGCAAATCAACTACAGCTTTAAGATCCATCAGCTGCAAGGCTTAAAAGTGCAACACATCTGCTTGTGAGATATCTATCATAAAATTATGTCTAGTATGTGCGTCATGCAGTTTATAGAATGGGTGAACTTTTCAAAATGTCCTGTAAAAGTTATAATATATACAGCAAACACATAATACACAAGAATAGGCTTTTACAAACAGAGGAACAGACAATGTGTGCACAACAGGTAATAATTATATGATGCATTCAAGTACAAACAACTTCCCTCCTGTTTAACTTTCATTATTCACATTCACACACCAATCACACTGGTACACGTACATTGTATAATGACACCTGTATTGCGGAACTTCTGAAGCTGTGTTTCCTACAATTTACATTATAACATTGAACAGTAAACAACAACAAACAACAAAAATGGACCAACACAAAAACGCCACTGAACATAAATATATAATTCTACCATCACATTCACAGTAATTCACAATATAAACTGATCAACAGTTTTCACTTGTTACGGGGTGAAGATTGTTCATTTATGCATCTTTCATACCGTTGTGTCAAGTTATGATGTTAAATCCAACAACAGAAAAAAGCCATACATGACAATATTCAAAGGTCAAATCATAGCAGAATCAATGACGGAAAAGCATCAAAACAACGGAATACTACTAACAATACAAATACGAACGCTGTTACACAGACACATAGAGTTTTTTCCATTTGCAATTCGTGTACACAGTT
>NC_090252.1:9165056-9182556 GCF_037325665.1 Littorina saxatilis | reverse complement strand
GACAAACAGGAGTGAATTTGGGCTGATTCAATACAAGCCCTGTACAAAATGTGCTGTGTGAAAGCAAACGTTGGCATGAGCATACTACAAGGCTACAGCAGGCAAGCTGCATCACAAACACCTCTCCAAATCTGATAGGTGTGCTGTACACTGACGTATAAGAAATGTACAGCTACTATAAATAGCCCATACTCAACACTGGCAGACAACTCCGTCAGTGCAAAAGCAGACCTGTTTACCCCCAACACTTGTCAAGAGTAATGGTCAAGTAAAAATATAGTACAGTGGAGTCCAGCTATAACGAACCTGGGTATAACGAAATCCCGCTTTTAACGAACTGCCATTAATTTCCCGGCAGACAGCCTTCTATTTCTTACTTGTTATTTTCCGGCTACAACGAACCTTTTGAACTCATTTGCATAACGAACCCCTCTTATAACAAACACGTTTTCATCGCCCCAGAGCCGTTTTGTCTCTAAAAGTCACAAGGCTACAACGAACTGATGTCAATAATTCTCTCCAAAGACAAAAATACACAAACACAAGTAAAAGTATACCGGTAACAAACGGTCGAAGAATGAAAATAAGCCGCACATCAAAGGAAGAATACAGAGTGGAAATATGTGTGCTCTGTGTGTGCCGCGAGATCAAAGGCAGGTCCATTGTGATGCCTTGTTTATAGACACTGACCTTCTTCCCAGGGGTCAATGACCCAGTTTTAGCTATGAGAGGTGGTTCCCCTGTCATATCTGAGAGAGGAAACACTTCCTGCACCGGGGTCAGTGACCGAGTTTAACCTATGGGGCGGTCTCTTTGATGTCTTGAGAGGAAACGTGGCCAGGGTAGTACCTAGTAGCTGAAACATGCATTATCACAAGTTGTTTGACTGGTACTCAGGCGGTCTCTTTGAATTTTTTCGTATTTTGATACACTCGAGGAGGAAAAAAGTCGCGCCTTATGACCCGGAAAATACGGTACATGCTTTTACACGACTTTTTAAATTTTACTTCTAAAATTACAGTAAAGTGAACATTTGAACTATGCCTCTCTATGGATTATATTATGAAGCTGTTGAAAACATGCAGAGATTGTACTCTCCAAGGAAAGATCGATGGGACGATCATTTGAAGGTGAGTGGGAAAACTTGTCTTGAGGCCATTTAGGGTTGAAAACTCTACAGCGAATTACTGATATAACGAACTAAAATGTATCTGCCTTGAGATTCGTTGTACCTGGACTCCACTGTAATCTGACTGTAATCTGATGACGAAAATAGTAACCCAGTGGTTACAAACGCCAATATTAGCAACACAAACCTAATTTGAAGCACAGGATAAGAGCGTCCTAACATGCAAAAAGTCAACAGTCTGGCTGTTAACCTGTGCACAATGGGAATCTTTTGTTTGAATTTTTGACAGGGTGACGCAGTTATCCCCCTTTCACAGCAGCTCCTCTGCACTGACGGAGTTGTCTGCCAGCAGAATGGGAATCTTTTGATTGAATTTGTGACAGGGTGACGCAGTTATCCCCCTTTCACAGCAGCTCCTCTGCACTGACGGAGTTGTCTGTCAGTAGAATGGGAATCTTTTGTTTGAATTTGTGACAGGGTGACGCAGTTATCCCCCTTTTACAGCAGCTCCTCTGCAGACCTGTTTACCCTTACTATTTTGGAGTAATTTATTACTATTTTTAGGGTTTTTTTGGGGGGAAAATACTCCATTTGAGTCCAGACTATGATTTTCAAATGTGCTTCAAATTAGGTTTGTGTTGCTAATGTTGGCGTTTGTAACCACTGGGTTACTACTTTGGTCATCAGATTACTATTATTTTACTTGACCATTACTTTCAACATTCTAAAAAAAAAACATTCCAAACTGTGGCACACTGAACAGATATTTGGGTGGGCTGGGGTGGGCTGGGGGGGGGGGGGGGGGGGGGGGGATGACTTTGGGAAGTGGAATAAGTGCTTTGGATTTACAGTGGTCGAACTTATCTACTTCTACCGTTATTGTATGTGGTGTATGTGTACAAATTAGCTCCTTCAGAGTTGTTAGTTTTTCACTGATGCAAGTAATGTTTTTGTCCATCTCACTGCATAATTATGCTTTCTGGTTTCTGGTCTCATCAACTGCTAAAACAGCTAAACAAACAATCACACTGGAACACTCCACTTTTAGATCTTTCGCAACATAAACAATTACAACATCGTTTACAAAATACTCCGCTTCATGAAAACGTCATATGTGACCCTCCACCACGAAATGAGTCGCATGTCACCTCGCGCGGTTCTGCGCTAGGCTTAATATAAGTCCGGGGAGTGTCTGGTAACAGTGTGAGGGTCACCTTAGTCACAGACTTATAACTCAAACAGTGTTCGCTCTTTTCTAAAACGGTTTTCACCACTGGATAGAGCATAAAAAACTCTTTATGAAAATGTAAAAATATGAAAATCATGCAAAGGTGACATGCGACTCATACCGTCGTGGAGGGTCACATATGAACTCCTCATATAAACGCCTTACGTAATCAAACTGAAACAGCTGTTCTGCTTCTAGCACACACACAATCCAGTTTACTCATCAAAAATCTCACTATAAACACTGTTTCATAATCACATGTCACCAACCAGTGAAAGTAAACCTGGCTGACTAATCTTTTACTAATAATTCACTATTTCTTTTGTCATTGCCCACTAACTATTCTTGTAAGTTGACATTATGAGTAAACCTAACAATTCTATCAATATTTAACAGGTTCCTAAATTCCTGATCACATGCAGCATAACATTTCTCAGAGTAAGACAGTCTGGTTTGCAACCCAAACCCCTCACCTTTACCGCTATTTTACCATGTCTTCTACTTTCAACTTTAAAATGAACAGACGTAATGGTAAACAAAGGAAGAGTCTTTCCCTTTCCACACATTCTCCACACTGCCACAAAGGACAACGGTGGAAAGAAGAGCGAGAGAAAAATTGATGAAGAAAAAAACTGATTCTGAGACAATTCCGCTTGAAACGTCAACTCTCACCACTGCCGCTTCATCGACACGTCCACAAAATATCTAGGAAGGGCAAAAATGGAAAAGAAGGATGGAAATGACAAAAAAAGAAGAAAAAAAACACCACACCAGTGACCGTTTCACTGCTAAAGGTGTGGCATCATTGGTTCTGTTTGACAAACGTCCGTAAAATGTCCTCGGCCATTTTGAGGTTGTTGCGCGACACTCGCAAGGCGTCGATGACACGATCGCGGGAGTAACCTTGCCGGACGAGGGTGTTGATGCTGTCTTCGGTGGGGGGACCCTCGTCCCGTGCGTTCTCCTTGTTGATGTCGTGATTCTCCTGGAGTTGTCGCCGCGGTGGGACCGTTACACCCTCCTGACTCGCCCTGTCAACACGACAGATATCTAGCATTAGTATTAGGCACACAAAAAAATAGTCTGCTTACGGTAACCCGACCGACCCTATTTTTTTCGCGCGACCCTAGACTTTTTTTTGGCATTTGGGGAAAAAAAATTTAAAAATTTTTTTTAAAAAAATCTTTTGGTTTTTTTTGCAAAATAACGTAAAAATATGGTTTTGGGGGGGGGGAAAAAAAATTTAAAAAAAATTGAAAAAAAATCCCAACCTACCGACCCTATTTTTTGGGCCTATGTTACCGTAAACAGACCTTTTTTTTTGGGGGGCCTTATACCAAAAAGTGATGCAAAGCATGAACCCTTTGGACGCAGAATATACACACACAAAACAAGAAAGGCTAGTTTATAGAAAATGTGATTGTAAGCAATACAAAACATTCACCAAGGCCGCGCTCTACAGTGGAACTTTCTTTCTTTACTTTATGTGGTGTTTAACGTCGTTTTCAACCATGAGGGTTATATCGCGACGGACAGTGGAACTCCCCTATTTAAGACCCCTACCCCCTTTCAAGACCTTGATTTTTACATTTAGTCAAGTTTTGGCTAAATGTTTTAACATAGAGGGGGGAATCGAGAAGAGGGTCGTGGTGTATGTGTGTGTGTCTGTCTGTGTGTGTGTGTGTGTGTGTGTGTGTGTCTGTGTGTGTGTGTGTGTGTGTCTGTGTGTGTGTGTGTAGAGCGATTCAGAGTAAACTACTGGATCGATCTTTATGAAATTTTACATGAGAGTTCCAAGGTATGATATCCCCAAACGTTTTTTTTCATTTTTTCGATAAAAGTCTTTGATGACGCCATATCCGTCTTTTTGTAAAAGTTGAGGCGGCACTGTCACACCCTCATTTTTCAATCAAATTGATTGAAATTTTGGCCAAGCAATCTTCGACGAAGGCCGGACTTCGGTATTGCATTTCAGCTTGGTGGCTTAAAAATTAATTAATGATTTTGGTCATTAAAAATCTGAAAATTGTAATAAAATATTTTTTTAAATAAAACGATCCAAATTTACGTTCATCTTATTCTACATCATTTCCTGATTCCAAAAACATATAAATATGTTATAGTTAACAATCTCTGAAAATTAAAAATATAAAAATTATGATCAAAATTAAATTTCCGAAATCGAGTTAAAAACAATGTCATCTTATTCCTTGTCGGTTCCTAATTCCAAAAATATATAGATATGATATGTTTGGATTAAAAACACGCTCAGAAAGTTAAAACGAAGAGAGGCACAGAAAAGCGTGCTATGCAGCACAGTGAAACCACTACCACGCTAAACAGGCTCGTCAGTTTCACTCCGTTTCGCACAAGCGGCGGACTACGGTCATTGTGAAAAAATGCAGTGCGTTCAGTTTCATTCTGTGAGTTCCACAGCTTGACTAAATGTAGTAATTTTGCCTTACGCGACTTGTTCAGATTTGTGTTTCACCTCTGTGTAAATGTACCTGAATTTTAAGACTCCCTCCTTTTTAAGACCTGATTTTCTCATATTGTTTGTAGGTCTTAAATTGAGGGTTCCACTGTATTGATCTTTAAAGTAGACTTACACAAATCCCTGCAGACAAATAATAATAAAAGGATGAATAGTTTACTTTCATATACGAAGGAGCGTATCCAACATCTGAAGCTAACTGTTCACCCTCCATTATCAACAACAACAACAACAACAACAACAACAACAACAACAACAACAACAACAACAACAACAACAACAACAACAACAACAACAACAACAACAACAACAATGCTGTTCAAATGATCATCCAATCAAACAGCTCACAGAGAAACCTGGTTAACATATCTTGAATACAAAATGGTGTACTGTTACATGGTCTAAGATATCATTGGGTAAAGCAGGAAAACAATTCACAAAGATACACTCTATAGTAATCTGAAAGAGTGATGGAAATTCAAAGCCTTTATTTACCCAAGGATTAGTAGCATTAGGTCCATACGGTACTGTCTTACAGCTAGTCCTTACTAATCGTCTCAACAGAGAGAAAGAAATTGAGAGAAGCAAGAAGAGAGATAATAGACGTTTTCTAGAAATAACTCTAGGATTTTCGGCAGTCTGGAGGAGTAGGAGCCCCTGTACCGCAGACAGGTTTTCACGACATTCAGAGCATGTTCCACGCTTCTGATCGGCTCTATCCTGCGATCGGGATATGCAACTGACTGTGATGTGTATGCTATGCAGTGTGCCCAAGGTATGATACCATTTTCTTTCGAAAATAAATATAATCATCGGAGCCACGGATGGCTTGCTGATCACTTGGAAGGGTTCGCTAAGCATGAGTTTTCCTTTTCCTCCAGACCGCTGATAATGCTGACAGAGTTATTTTCAAAAATCGTATAATTACCAGAGCAAAATTTCCAAATTCAAGAAAACAAAACAAAATGAGTTTGTGCTTGTAGTCAATCTTTTCATATTTAGCTTACTTAACTTACTTAGCTTACTTAGCTTACTTAGCTTACTTAACTCATCAGCCCTGTGTTTTATAGAAGAGCAATTCATGACCTTTTTAATTTTGAAAATGAAAGTTTATTCTGAACAGCATTTGTCATTTTCAGTGTATGAAAAAAACAATAAATGTTAGAGACTCACCTTAATGAACTTGAAAAGCTTGTTTGAAAATCTATGTTTTACATCGCTTCATGGTTATGTGTACATGTATGACTGAACAAAACACAAAACCTCCTGAATACAACAAATATTTACTGTCCTAAACTGTTTTGAAAACAGGTTCTATTTCAACGAATTGTGTAATCAAATAAAACTAATTAATTTTTTTAATTCTTTTTTGGTAAATGCCAATAATTAAAAGAAAAGAACTAAAGCCGAAGAGTTGTGTGGCATTACGAACAGAAGGACTACATATAAGTTAAATACCAAGACATACATCAATACATTGTGCAGAAGCAAGAGCAACATAACCCACAACAACCCCCATAACCCAGTTAGCATCCCTCTCACTCACGTTGGAGTCGCGTCCCCTGCCGCTGGATGTTTGGACCGAGGAGGCGGGGGGCAGGCGTAATCGCTCGGCACTCGATGGAGCTGCGGCCGCGCATTGCCTGTGAGGGAAAAAATAGTTCCTGGAGACCAAGACACAGGCCAAGCGCGTATGATTACACAGGGGGTGGTTAGGCATTCAGCAAGCAAAAGCAGATTAAGTCAAAACACAAAAGAATCTGCAAGGATTTGAACCATGCTAGAAGCAAAGCTTAATTCTAGAAAAGCGTTGAAGCCGCAGAAACTGAGAAAAGTGACTTTTTTCTCTATTCAAACCTTTTCGGGCCAAAAGTTCTTTCCTCAGACGCTAAGGAAACATTTTTGGTGTGTGAAAGCGTTAAAGATGCAAAAAATGAGAAAAGTGAGACTTTTTCTCTATTCAAAACTTTTCGGGCCATAAGCTCTTTCTTCACACGCTGAGGAAACATTTTAGGTTTGTACTATAGTACAGAACTACGTGATAAATCTGCCTGCCTAATTTGCATGATATTTAGGCCTTCTGTCAAAAGGTATTTGAGAAAGGGTGAGAGCAATGTTTGCATGACAATCGCCACAATGGTTTCAAAATCTTCTCTGGCTAAGCGATACAGCACAGGCGGCTTACATACCCCGGCTCAGCCTTTAACTCATTACACAAGTTAATATAATATTTATATATATACACTTTTTCTCTGCTTGATACAGAGAGAAAACCTTGTAAAATTTGCAAAAGAACTTCACTCTGAAGTGAGACTTCACAAAGCAAGCATGTATTCAATAAAAGCGACCATAACTGAAGTCACCCCTTGCAGATTCTTTGTAAAGCAGTAATATGTGTTATACACATCATATTAAGTAATGAAATACAGCAAAAGCTCAGGTTAAAAACAAATAAACAAACCAAAGATTTGTATGTTATGATTGACTCTTTAGTTATCATGGAACACAAAAGGAAACTCAGCTAGAGCTATCTCATAATATGAAGGGCTATACATGTATATACAGAGTAAAACCAATAAATTGGTTTAATCAGTGGTTTAATCAATTGCTCATTGGTATAATACAAAATACACATATTCAAAATCAATAACAAGGTAAAATCTAAATGTATACCTCAACAGTTCTGCATAAAACTTGCCTATAGTTCCACAACAAAATGTTTTGGGAACTTAATGCAAAACTGAAATCCCAAATCACTGAGGCTAACTTAAAAACTGAGCATTTTAAAAGACTAACACAAGGCAAAATCCCTTTCTGTGTGCGTGTGTGGGTGCATACATGTGTCTGACTGTCTCACTGCACTTTTGTGCGCACAAACAACTACATGTAACTACGTTTTCCAATAAGAACGAGGGAAGAAACTCAAAGAAAATAAATACAAACTAATAATCTACAGGCTTTCAACCTTAGCTTGAAAGAAAGCTGTTGTTGTCAAATTCTATACTACTACAACAGAATAACTTTGGTAATCATACACGAAGTAAAATTTGAATCTTGTGAAATGGTTTTCTTACTATTTACTGAGAATGAGCAAATTACATGCACATGAGTAATATAAAACAAGTCGCGTAAGGCAAAAATACAACATTTAGTCAAGCTGTCGAACTCACAGAATGAAACTGAACGCACTGCAATTTTTCAGCAAGACCGTATACTCGTAGCATCGTCAGTCCACCGCTCGTGGCAAAGGCAGTGACATTGACAAGAAGAGCGGGGTAGTAGTTGCGCTGAGAAGGATAGCACGCTTTTCTGTACCTCTCTTCGTTTTAACTTTCTGAGCGTGTTTTTAATCCAAACATATCATATCTATATGTTTTTGGAATCAGGAACCGACAAGGAATAAGATGAAAGTGTTTTTAAATTGATTTCGAAAAATTAATTTTGATCATAATTTTTATATTTTTAATTTTCAGAGCTTGTTTTTAATCCAAATATAACATATTTATATGTATTTGGAATCAGAAAATGATGAAGAATAAGATGAACGTAAATTTGGATCGTTTTATAAAAAAAAAATTTCAAATTTTTAATGACCAAATTTTTAAGCCACCAAGCTAAAATGCAATACCGAAGTCCGGCCTTCGTCGAAGATTGCTTGGCCAAAATTTCAATCAAATTATTGAAAAATGAGGGTGTGACAGTGCCGCCTCAACTTTTACAAAAAGCCGGATATGACGTCATCAAAGGTATTTATCGAAAAAAAGAAAAAAACGTCCGGGGTCATTCCCAGGAACTCTCATGTCAAATTTCATAAAGATCGGTCCAGTAGTTTGGTCTGAATCGCTCTACACACACACACGCACAGCCACACACACACACACACACACACACACACACACACACACGCACAGACAGCCAGACACACAGACACACACACATACACCACGACCCTCGTCTCGATTCCCCCTCTATGTTAAAACATTCAGTCAAAACTTGACTAAATGTAAAAAGCATATCATTAGATTGTTAGAAGTTCAAAGTTTAAAAAAAATAAAATAAACACACAAAAATAGTAATCCCCCTCTCACGCAGACACAAAAAAGGATAATTTGTTTAGATTGTGTTAAAACAACAGGTTGATTCTCGTTACTGTATTCTGGAGTACTATTTGATATCAAGATAAAAAGCTGCATTCAAATAAATAGCAAAGCAAAGATAAAAATCGAGGTATTTTCTTCACACACAAACCAAAATACTCAACCACTCCTTAGTGGTCCTTTCACCCAAATCCACCCACAAGTGTATCCCCAACTTTAACTAAACACTTTCCACCCTACCACAACTACTGAGACAACAGCGCAGGTGCACCGAAACACTAAAACAGGGTCAATTAGCAAAGTGCACATGCACCTAAACAAAAAGCATCCAAGTGCATTTGCACCCGAACTGCAAAGTGAACAGGTACATGTGCACCCTTAAAGTAATTCCTAAAAAAAGTCCAAGTACACATGCACCCTAAACCTGAAAAGCAAAAGGACAAGTGCACCTACCCCCTTCACTGGTAGAATTGTTAGTGGTGTGGGAGGCAGAGGGATGTTCCCGAGGGTGGGGGCTGGGCGGGGGGCGGTCGTAGTGCGATTCTGGTTGCGTATCGTCCACTGCGGGCTTGTGCTGGGTGGGAACGTCGTAACACAGTTCTGCATAACTAATACCTGCAAAGCATTGTGAAGGGCTTGCCAATATAGCACAGAAGGGAAGGGCGGGTGGTAGTCCACCACTCACAGAAGTCGTGTCCTACAACTAACTAATGCCAAACATGGACATTTCTGACCTGAAGTACAGATAGAAATTTTAATGTTAAAAAAGAAGTAAACTGACTTTGAATTTGAAACTACCCAAACTTGATGAAACCTATTTACAAAATTCAGCAATGCCTATGTAGGGGGAACCTTCAACAGCAGGGCTGCAAAAGCTTACATGAAGTTCCTATCATTTTTTGTGTGTGTGTGTGGGGGGGGGGGGGTGTGGGAGCAATTAGCCCCACTTTTCTCACTTTGACAATTGATTTAGATAACCAAACACCTGGCTCTCTACCAAAGGGTCAAATGCCCATGAGGGATTCAAGTTTCTATGCTTTTGATACAGAAACTTCCAAGCTCTTGCCATTTGTCAAGCCAAGTAAGTCTAGCTATCTGCAAATAAACGTGAGAAAAAAAATGTCACTGCTACTTTTATATTCAATGAATGGACACATGATAAAAGATCCATAAAAAGATTCTCCTGTGTACTAGAGTCAGTATTATTATGTACATGTAAAAAAACAAGAAATTCCTACGAGGTAGAAAAAACACCCCCGTCAAAGGGAAATAACCTTCTCAGTTGGTGGCAGTGACTGAGTGAGAATGGTTATTTCCCTTTGACCATGAAGATGTCCCTGTATAAGTCCTTGTATAATTTTAATCCACCAATAACTCCCTAACCGTGTGTTTGACTGGTCCCAATTTTTGTAAGGACCGTCTCAGGAATGTATAGAACCTGTTCACCAAGTTTGGTGACGATCGGTCCGTTCATTCTTGAGATCTATATGCGAACACAAACACACAAACACCCAAACAAACACACAAACACCCAAACAAACACATCGAGCAAAACCTATACACACCCCTATACCGGGGGTGTAAAAATGTGTTAAGCTGCAGACTGCAATTGACGAATTCCAGAAATAACAAGTTTTTGTTGGTGTTGGAAGATTTGCTTTTCCTTGAAAACATCGAGGCATTATAGGCCAATCACTAGCGAGCGAGTTGTCTCCACATGTGATCGCTCGATCTGTGCACTGAAGGACGTGATCACAACAGCAATGCCGATTGTCAGCTCAGATGTGTTTACATTCAAACAAAAGGAGCGTTATATAGAGTTGACAGTGCAGGAAGCACAAAGCAGAGTTCATCCTCACAGGGATGTCAGTCACTCGCATTATTTCACTTGCACAGATCACTGCCATGTGCAGAGACACGCCATTTACAAGTGATTGGCCTGCAATGTCACGTGTAGCTTGCCTCGGTGTTACTGCAAAAAAGCAAGGATAAACAAGGGAAAGCAACTCTCCTCCACATACAAACTTGACCGAGTTATTTCCGGACATCCTGTATTGTATGTACATGACGGGTGCTTCTTACCTTGATTGTCCTTGTCTGTTGCGTGGATGAAGGAGTTGGAGGCAGATAACTTGTCAGCCTCTGTGGGGGTGGGGGGTAGCTGCCGTCTGAAACAGAGCGTGTGTATGTTTCATCATTAAAAAAAAATGAGCAGAATCTCAGTTTCTCAAAATGATTGCAGCCAGAAACACACCAACAGTTTTTTTGTTTTTTTTCTGCCTTCTTGTTGTTGTTGTTGTTGAGGGTGAGTGGGGTTCCATTTTCTGAACTTAACCCAATGCCCCCTGACAAAAAAAATGGCAGGCAGCCTTCTTAATCCTGAGCAAAGGGAAACTACTCCGCACAACATGCACACATACAAAACAAAACAATTCATATAAAATCATAGAGTACTCACATTTATATAGAAGATGGCAGAATAACTCGAGAATACACTATAGTTTTATATGCAAGTATGTTCTGTCCACTTCCGATGTAATAAATGTTGTTTAAAAAAAAATCCAGCAAGTGTTCTTCAAAAACGTCCAACGTGTCAGCCTTCAGTCCTCATTTACACCAATATATGTTGAAAACTCCCAGAAAAATCCTCCCGAAAGTCCTGTTGTCAATTAACAACACCCAGATCGATGTCAGACTCATCCCCTTTCACCTCTTCAAGTAGAAAACCTTCGAAAGGCGTATCAGAATCGTCATCTGAGTTCCCCATGATCGAACACCATACTTCCAAACCTTCGTTCAACGCCATTTTGTCAGACAAAAAAATCTCAAACTTTGAAAATTCACAGCTAACACATTATCGCATCGATTCAAACTCTGCAAACGCTAGAATGAAGCAGCCGGAAGGAAGTGCATTAATCACATCCGGTCGCAAGGCCTTATGGGTAAGGCTCAAAGCGAAAGTGAAAGTAGGTGACCTAGTGTTTAGCGGGCCATGCCGGGCATTTTAGGGATTTCATAGGGCACTTCTGGCGGGCCACGCCGGGCGGTTCAGGGGGCATTGGGTTAATGTACATGTTCAAATAAAAGGTTGCTCAAAGTTAATTCAAAAAGTCCGCACAGATCTGTTCATTAGTTTTTCAAAGACAGGCCCTAAAACAGGCTTTTCACCAACCAAAAAATAAGTAATAATTGGTCAAATCCAAGAGAAAAAAATTGATTAAAAAGTATGAGGCAGGGGCCGCCCAAGCCCTGGTGGGGAGGGGGCAGTGGAACTAGATTTACCCGTGAGTAACAAAAATAAACCCAGTAAATTAACCTTACCTGGGCGGTTTGGGGGAGGTGCTGGGGGAGGGTGCAGGCGAGATGGTCCGAGGGGGGACGGGCGGGGGGACGTCTCGTCGGTTCATTGCTGGAGAGTCGAAAGGCGAGGCTCGTTCACGCGCCCGAGACCTGGCGGCCAGGGCTTGCAGAGTGGTGGCGCCCCCCTGTTGGACCAAACGCTTGCACTAATAGCTTGGGTCATCACAAGGTCAGCAGTAGCTTTTTCTTTTCTGTTTTTAATTATTGGCAAGATGCTGCATCAAAAGTATGTGACACTAACTTGTGCACTAACTTGTGCATCGTCCGGAAGTAATTAATTGATATTTAAGCAATAGAAGTAATTAACATATAATTGATCACAATATTACATTGAATAAAAATGTGTTTAAACTACGTAATAAATTGTTTTCCTCAAAGATACCGACTGAAAAAATTGAGGAACGAAAAAAAAAAAGGCAGATATAAAAAAAAAAGAAGACTGGGAGAAAGTTTACATTATATCACACCAACTTATATATGCACAGACTAACAGTAACTATTTCTTTCAGAACAAAAAACTAACAGCAACAACAACAAAACACAGAAATAGATGTAAATCTTTAAGAGGGGCGAGTCTTAAATCTGTGAATCTTAAAAGTGGGGTTTCCCAGTACAATGTGTCCAACAAACCTCAAATCAAGACCAAACACAAACGTACCATAATTCACACACACTGCATCCAACAAATAAACGCAGAGTATAACAAAGAAGCCAAAAGGCAGAGAGATTCACCGGTTCATCGTCGTCGTTGTCAATCAGTGGACTATGGAGTGCACGACTGTCGTTCTTGGGCTGCGTTCTTTCGTCAAACGGGTCGACCACCACCTGTTCCGTCCCCTTGATTTCACACCGACAGAACGGACAGCCCTGGCCCTCAGAGTCCTGCGTGGTGGACAAAAAGGAAAGAAAGCGAGTTCTTTTTGTATCTCCATAGGTAGAGAAAAGGTATCTATTCTGCAGATTCAAAACTCACACACTCGCACACACACACCAGTGTTGTTACAAACTCACACACTCGCACACACACACACCAGTGTTGTTCCCAGACACGGAGGACAAGACAGGTTGGACCTGTAGTCAAAATATATATCCTGACCGCAAAATATTGTTGTGTCAGAAGACATTCTACATGTTAAAGCTCTCGGACATTCGACTGGCCTGGGGTCAGAACAATGTGTCAGATTAAAGAAGTATTCAAAAGTGACCTAAGACTGAGGCCTCGGAAAAACACACACACACACACACACACACACACACGCACGCACAAACGCACAAACGCACCCCCACACACACACACACACACACAAACAAACACACACACTCACACCCACACACAAACACCAATATTTTCCCCCAAACATACCTGCCACTGTGTGAGACAAGGCGTGCAGAGGAGGTGACCGCAGGGCTCGAGGCGGATGTCCTTGTCGTTCTCGGCGCAGATCTTGCAGAGCTGGAAGGTGGATCCCATCTCACAGTACAGCTCGTACTGCTCCTGGGTCACACGGATGTGATCCTCCTCGCTGTCCTGCACCAGGAAGCCTAGGTCGGGGTTCACGTTGCGGCCGTCAGGGTACAGGAAGCTGGAAAGGGCAATGGAAGAGTCAGAAAAATGAAAGAGCAATGGGAGAGTCAGAAAAATGCATTCTCCCAGTAAGGTAATATATTGTACTACGTTGCAAGCCCCTGGAGCAATTTTTTGATTAGTGCTTTTGTGAACAAGAAACAATTAACAAATGGCTCTATCCCATCTCCCCCCTTTCCCTGTCGCGATATAACCTTCGTGGTTGAAAACGACGTTAAACACCAAATAAAGAAAGAAAGAAAGAAACAGAATCCGTTAGTCGCCTCTTACGACATGCTGGGGAGCATCAGGTAAATTCTTCCCCCTAACCCGCGGGGAGTCTTCTGATATTCCTATGCACTCATGCACTTCTTCAACTCTTTCTTCCCACCCAGGAATTTCTGCTTAGCACTGCGGGGAGTGTTGTACTTTTCAGGTGATTAGTTGCGCAAGACTTTTAAAGTGGCTCAAACAGATTGCAGATTGGTCCATCCACTCTACCAACATAAACAATACTGACTTTTCTATACACTTGATACTATTCCACAACCCCTGTCTTGAAGGGAGACAATTGAGGAACAGAACAAAGAGAGAGAATGATCAAGGACGAGACAATTAAAGACCAAGACGCTCCACAAGACTCACAATCCCTCTCTCTGTCCGTCCAGCAGAGCTTGACACAGCGACTTGTTCTGAGGAATGGTCTGCAGGATCTGTCCATCACCCGTCACATAGCCGATCGCCCACTGGCCCAGCCGCGTGCAGCTCAGCCGAAACACATAGCTGGCAAAGAGAGAAAACAAAAAAGTTTGTAAAGAATTTAAATGAAGTTCACTGTTAGAGGGGGACAAACAAAAGGGCTGAGAGAGAGAGAGAGAGAGAGAGAGAGAGAGAGAGAGAGAGAGAGAGAGACAGAGAGAGAGAGAGACAGACAGACAGACAAAAAAAACTTCCAGGAGATTCAACCAAACCTACCACTGTAGAAAAGGTAAAGGTATTTACACTGAAATACTGGTTCAGACGAAGTCGTACACACGCACACTCGCAATCTTACACACGCACGCACACAACACACCCCTTTATCTCACACACACACACACACACACACACACACACACACACACACACACACACACACACACACACACACACACACACACACACACACACACACGCACGTGTGTGCACACACACCTATTCCTCTCCGAACGCAATAGAAAGTTATACACAAGAGTTGACAAACCTTCCTGGCTTGGTGATGTATTTCTTAAGACGTTCTTTGACTTCATCGTACGTGAGGAAAGCAGCGTAGCCAGGGTGGGTCACCGCCAGGACGTTCCAATTCCGCAACAAGTTGCACCATGGCTGGAATAATCTGAAAGAGCAAGAGAGTGCATCTTATTTAATTATCCATAATCAACAAAATAAAAACAACCATACCACAGAACTTTTATTTTTTTTAATTTTCTTTATTGTATTTGCCAAGCACATCATTGTGGGGCTTTTAATCAATAACATGCATCCGTCTACAATGTATCATCATTCATCCTTCACCACAGAACTTAACAAAAGATGCAACGCTTGCATCAAAGCCACGGACAATCCAGAACAGGAAGGCCTGAGTCATAGGAACCTTTGACACTTGTATTGGGACTTAAATCACATGTTCTTGGGTCTTGGGTGTGTGTTTATATAGTGATGCAACCTAATCTGTGCATTATGTGCAAAAGTTTACTGATTTCAAAAATACAAAACGACCTGATAATGCTGGCAGTGATTCTTACCTCAGTCTGAATTCATTCTTGTGGCATCGTCACTCACTAGCTTAGTTGCGTACGGGTTACTTACACTTTTAGCATGTATTTCTGATTTATACCATGGATTCTATGTGGAAGCTTGTCTGTGTTCCAGTGTGTAAGCCTTAAACTTGTTTTCACAGCAACAGTGAGACAAATGCCTCACCAGTCACTCTGGGCAATAAATAGTCTGTATTTTGCAAGTTAATGCTGGGGCAGTGGTGGACCAGTCCTGGTTAGAACTTGTGCAGTCGATTAAACTCTTTTATATCCATTGATTTCAGACCCATACCCCCCCCCCCCCCCCCATTTTAAGACCCTGCTCTCTCAGATTTTTGGTTCATGACCATACATTTACCTTCCTTTTAAGACTGCCTCTGTCAAGACCTGATTTTCTGATTGATTGTGGTCATTAAAGGGGCACTACCACTGTAGAGAAGACCCCCATGTTCCAGTGGGAACAAAATGAACTACGTCAAGTAGATCAAGTCGCACATTATGCTGATGCTGTTTCTTGTTCATTCACTGAACCACTCCAACATTGTACAGTGGGACCCCCCCCCCCCCCCCCCCCCTTGTAAGACCCCCCAATTTAAGAGTCCCTCCTTTTTAAGACCTAGTTTTCTCAGGCTTTCTGTTCTTAACCTCGGTAAAATTACCCCCATTTTAAGACTCCCTCCTTTTTCACATGTTCTTGGGTGTGTGTTTATTTAGTGATGCAACCTAATCTGTGCATAATGCGCATTTTCTCATAGGTTTTTAGGTCTTAAAAGGGGGAATCCACTGTGTATGCAAAGCACCCTTTCTTCAGTGTGATCAAAAAACATGATATTCAACCTAGTTTACATTTCACTGAAGCGGCACAAAGAATGGCACTGTTGTTGTCAGGTGTGCAGCTTGTAAACATTATCTGAGTGTCGCTCCTCTACTGAGCCTGGGCAGGTGACCACAAAGCATAGTTTCTGTGCAGTTTTATCAAGCTTATTCAGGATTAGTATGAATAGCAATAAAAAGTTGTCATATAATAGCACTAGAGTATCACTATCAGCAGCATTCTGTATCCTCTGTGTGTGTGTGTGTGTGTGTGTGTGTGTGTGTGTGTGTGTGTGTGTGTGTGTGTGCGTGCGTGCGTGCGTGTGTGCGTGCGTGCGTGCATGTGTGTTGTGTTGTATTGTGTTGTGTGTCATGCGTGCCTGCATATGTTCGATGTGAGTGTGTGTGTATTTGTGTGCGCATGTGTGCATGTGCTTATCTCGGCCTACAGTGTAACTGTAAGCACATGTCTTTGTGAAGGCGTCTGCATTTAACGGGTGTGTCATAAACTTCAAGACGTGATGAAAGAGCTCTTCTGTTTCAATTCTACAATGATGGCCATCAAACTGATGTCAAGTTTTCCTGCCAGCTGAGGAAGAAATTGGATTTCACAGCGTGAAACACTCACACACACACACACCCACACACACATGTACAAACACACAGACACACACTCACACAAACATACACACACACAAACATACACACACACACACCCACACTCACCACACACACACCACACTCTTTTCCTGAGAGAGAGAGACGAGAGAGAAACAGAGAGACAAGAGACGAGAGAGAGACGAGAGAGAGACGAGAGAGAAACAGAGAGACGAGAGAGAAACAGAGAGAGAGAGAGAGATCGAGAGACTGAGAGAGAGGAGTCACACTAATTGATGGAATGCTTGTAACATTATCAGTTTAGAATTTGAAATAAGCACCCTAAAAATGTAAGGTAAAAAGAAAAACACCACATTTTTCTTTTCCTCTGTGCAGAATAGGTATTTTGTGTTGAAATAAGT
>NC_090252.1:9021110-9162356 GCF_037325665.1 Littorina saxatilis | reverse complement strand
CACACAGACACACACTCACACACACTCACACACACACACCCACACCCACATGTACAAACACACAGACACACACTCACACAAACATACACACACACACACATGTACAAACACACAGACACACTCACACAAACATACACACACACACAAACATACACACACACACACACACATGTGTGCACGCACGCACGCACACACACCCACACACACACCACACTCTTTTCCTGAGAGAGAGAGACAAGAGAGAAATAGAGAAAGAGACGAGAGAGACGAGAGAGAAACAGAGAGACGAGAGAGAAACAGAGAGAGACAGACTGAGAGAGAGGAGTCACACTAATTGATGGAAAGCTTGTAATATTATCAGTTTAGAATTTGAAATAAGCACCCTAAAAATGTAAGGTAAAAGGAAAAACACCACATTTTTCTTTTCCTCTGTGCAGAATAGGTATTTTGTGTTGAAAGAAGTTCATCGGTATATATATCAACGTGATACAGTGGAACCCCCCTTTTAAGACCCCCCAATTTAGGATTTCCTCCCTTTTAAGACCCTGTTTTTCTGACTTTTTCTTCATAACCCCTGTGCATGTATAGTTTGTTGGTTATGTTTGGTCGGTTTCTTTGCCTGTGCGTGTATAGTATGCTTGTCGATGTATGTATTGTAAAGCGCTAAGAGTAGACATTTTTCTAGAATAGCGCTATAAAAGTTTGCATTATTATTATTATTATTATAACCTCTGTAAATTTACCCCCATTTTAAAGACTCCCTGCATTTTAAGACTCCCTGCATTTTAAGACTCCCTGCATTTTAAGACCCAATTTTCTCAGATTTTTGGAGGTCTTAAAAGGGGGTTCCGCTGTAGTTGAGGCAAGAAGGACGGCATCTTCAATTTCCCTGTCAACTGAACCTAATTCAAACCATGGACGAACTCCTGCTCAGGAGCAGATATTGGATTGTGACCAAAATCAAACTGGCCTTTGCACTGCCCAAACTGACCCTAAAAAGACACACTGTAAGGGCTCCACAAGGCATGTTTACTGAGCTATTGTTCTGAAGCCAACTTGGCCAGCACAGCACACAGTCACACAAATGACCCTAATGAACAGATGCCAATCTAGCCTGGGGAAAGGGAGGGTGGTGGGGGGGGGGGCCTAATTAACCGTGTAACCAAGGATGGGTTGCCATCCCCACTAGCTCTGAGAACAGTGGTACATGTCATGAGGCACAGAAGTTGTTTGGTGTCCGCAGTCGGACACACTTATTTCATACCGACTGTCGACTGTCGTTTCTGCAGAGAATAGAGCTGCCATACTTTCCCACCGTGAAAAAAAGTGACACCATTCGGACTGGCTTAATTTTCTGAAAATAACCGACAGTTGCGCAGTCATTTAGACAAAATTTCTCACCAACATCTCCGTGACAGTGTGAGTAGAAATGCTTCTAAGCAGCTCAAAGTGCCCCTAAAGTTGATGGCGTGTTAATTGTCTTTCGTACTGATGGCTATCAATCATCAAGTGGACAAATTCAACCCACATCAGCAATTGCAAACACACTCTTTCCACTTCAGTGTCTAATAACCTCTGACCATATCAATCAAAAGGTTGCACAAGAAGAAGGGGATGGGTTGGGGGGGGGGGGAAGGGGCATGAGTGACATAGCCATTTCACTTTAAAAGGGCTGACTTTTGACCCCAGGCAGTAGTCTGTAGATTAAAAGAAGGTTGATTTTCATGTCACAAACAGGGAAGTAGTTTGCAAGCCAACACAACAACACATCGACACACATGTCTCGGTCATTGACTGACATGACATTGATATGGATGGAGACAGGCCTTGACAGTTTAAAGCAACAAACCCCACTTGAAAACTCTTGCTGGACCTGCCTTGAAAAGTATTGCAAAGTTTATGTACACATTATAAAACTTCTAGCAAGTAGTTTGCTGTTATCGAACAAGAAACGGAAGGACTTCATAGTCCAATGTGTGTCATTATATGCTCTCAACAGTTGAAGTATTAGCGATTAAGTTAAACAAGCATTTCTGAGACAGAAATAATGAAAATCATAAAATTGTCAGCGGTGAATTCAGAAAAATAAGTTAAACATTAGTGCGAGTCACCCTAACCAGCAATTTACTCAGCATAAGAAGTAGGTGCATGGGCCTTCAAGTTCAATCCATTTAAAGCAATTTATTCATGAATCTGATAAGGATACTTTGAAACCAGGAAAATACTGGAGAAGCTAACTGATTGTGTTACTCAAGACAGTACTGAGAGACTGAATAAACCCGGTCACTAAAACAAGGATAACTTCAATGTTAAAATCCTTAAGTTAAAATAAGATTGCGGTAGCGCACTCATTCCATGTCACGCTACCGCTCAAAATCAAACTAATTATCAGACAACATTTACCTCAATGTTGTACTTTCACTTATTGGCTCTGAATGTTTATTTTCCCACTGAATAAATTGCAGATAGATTTTTCACGGTGATATCATTTGCACCATAAGATGAAGTCTGACCACATACTGTTATAAGGCAGGGTTTTATAAACACAAATACTGATCAACCTATAAACCATACGAGCCCATCACTGGAAAAACTGAAGACAATGACTATGGCAATGACAACGACAATCCTTAATTTAACCATGCAGGGTACAAGAACAAGAACAGATATGCTTTTTCTGTATCTGGCCTAACAGAGGGGCTAATCTTTTATGGCTAAAATAATAACTTAAAAAACCAAAGACAAGCGATAGTTGTGACAGTGCAGGGTTTAACCTGGGAGAAAAAGGCAATGGGACATTAATATTGTCCCCCTCAACCAAATTCCGATGGGACATTGTCTAAGGCAAGAAGCACCAAAGAGGCCTGTACGCGTTTTGACTAAAGATGCAAAATGGTGCAATATGGTGCCATCTGAGAATTAGCCGCTATATCGTGTTATATATGTGTGTGTGTGTGTGTGTGTGTGTGTGTGTGTGTGTGTGTGTGTGTGTGTGTGTGTGTGTGTGTGTGTGTGTGTGTGAGTGTGAGTGTGTGTGTGTGTGTGTGTAAACTGTACATTTGCTGGCGCAGTGGTACGTAACCTCAATGCGCCCTTTGACGCACTGAAGGGAATTGTGATGGGACATTTTCAGATTTAATGCGCCAATGGCGCAGGGCGCACTAGCAAATGAAACCCTGCAGTGTCAATCTGTCTCCTTGATTTCATTTTCACATTTGTGCCCAAGACATCTTAGGAACAGACAGATAAAATCTGAAATCTTGGTACTGTGGAAAATGTAAGACAATCAGGTCTTATTCCAACAGATGTCATTAAAATAAATGGGAGGGTCTTAAACTGGGGCTTTACAGTGAACAAATAAATAAATACGTTAATTTGTTCATCAATAAATCCTATACAAATAAATCAAGAAGTTAATTCAATCAATCAATCAATCAATCAATCAATCACTTTATAAATAAATAAATAAATAAATAAATAATACATATTTTTGTTTTCACAGCCTGCACACTGGTCCCTACCTGCAGAAGACGTCAAACTCAAAGACGGAGATGTAGTCGTTACAGGTGAGGTCGATGGTGGACTTGAGCGCCATGGCCTCTAGCGGTGAACTGATGGGGTGCGTCTCGTTTAGCGTGATGCGAAACTCTTTCCATGGGACAATGATCCTGGCAACAGCATGGAAAACAACTTTAGATTATGCTGTGTAATAGCTTCCACAAAGACTTATAAGTTCTTAAAGACATCTTGTAAGGTGTAAAAAAAAGATATCTTGCAAGTGGTTTAACAAAGATACCTTTTTAAGTTGTAAGCAAAGATGTTTTTTAAGTTGTATGCAAAGATGTATTAAAAGATGTATTTTATATATCAGGCATGGGAATTGAATAAAGTAAAAAAGGCGGAAAATTTATAACTGAAGACGCGAAGCGTCAAGTCGACGGCGCGAAGCGCTTAGCCTTACTAGGGGGGTCCGGGGGCATGCCCCCCCGGAAAAAATTTTTCTCCAAAGAACCCAGATGGTGCAATCTGGTGTCATCTGAGCTCCAAGTTTGCCATTAAATTCTGTTTTTAGAATCAGAGTTTTTAGTACAAAAATGTACCAATTTTTGCTTTTTTGAAGAAAAAATTATATACATGTATTATATGGTTTAAATTTGTAAAAAAATTGATCTGTTGAGACAAACAGGAAAATGTAACTTGTAACACAATCTGTGCAATCTGGTTTACTTTCAAACATAAAAGTTCAATAACTGAGGCGGGCGGTAGCAGTGCGTGAACAAAGTACGGAAAGTTTTCGCGGGATTTTGCGCAAAGGCCAAAGTAACCGGTGCTTTTTTTGTGTGCCTCCCCCCCTTTATTTTTTCGGCGGACACTTTTGCATTTTCGGCGGAACAAAAAAAAAATTCGGCGAAAATCCGCCGTTCGGCGGACAATTCCCATGCCTGATATATTGTAAGATATAAGCAAAGATATCTTGCAAGTGGTTAACAAAGATATCTTGTAAGATGTAAAGAAAGATTTCTTGCAAGTTGTAAGGCACAAAAAATAAATAGTCTGTTTACGGTAACAATAAGGCCAAAAAAATAGGGTCGATAGGTCGGGAATTTTTTTTCTCTTTTTTTCTTTCTCCCAAAAACCATATTTTTAAGTTATTTTGCCAAAAAACAAAGACCTTTTTTTTCCCCCAAATGCCCAAAAAAAGTCTAGGGTCGTGCGAAAAAATAGGGTTGGTCGGGATACCGTAAACAGACTATTTTTTTGTTTTGGCCTAAGCGTGTGGAACGCCAAGGAAGAAGAAGTTTTGTACGATATAAGCAGTCTTCGACGAAGCAACATCCGGATCACCCTTCATCAGTATTGGTCTGAACATTACTGTGTATCGTGCTTGTGAACTTTAAATATCAATACTCAATCAATCAATATGAGGCTTATATCGCGCGTATTCCGTGGGTACTACAGTTCTAAGCGCAGGGATTTTTAAAAAAAATTTTTATGCAATTTATATCGCGCACATGTTCAAGGCGCAGGGATTTATTTATGCCGTGTGAGATGGATTTTTTTTACACAATACATCACGCATTCACATCGGCCAGCAGATCGCAGCCATTTCGGCGCATATCCTACTTTTCACGGCCTATTATTCCAAGTCACACATACTTCAAGGTTCTGGTGATTGCTTTGTTTTGTTTATGGCCACAACCTTGCCGTTCTTGTTTTATTACTCTAGTTTAAGACTTTGTTTCACACCAAAATCATAACAAGTCCCTTTTTTGTGCAGTACTAGCTCTCACATATTGACTCCTTTGTCAGAAAGAGGCATACAATTCAAGGGCAGTGGAAAGATGATTTCAGCAAATATACCAGCAGAGTTTTATTTGTATCGTATGCCCGTATAAATATGGCCACTGAAGCCTTTCTCTTGATGCATTGCCAGATACAGCAATATCCTGAATTAGCCCCAGCAGAAGCTTAGCCAAGTAGGAATATGAAAAAAAAAACCTTTTTGTGTATTGCCAGTCAGTTTGAGGAAATATGGCTACAGAATTTTATTTGTAACATAAACATAATAATATGCTTGAATAAATATGGCCACTGAAGCCTCTCTCTTGACGTTCTGCCAGAAACATACAGCAATATCCGGAATCCAGCCCCATTTCAAGCTAAGCCCAGTGGGATACACACACAGAAACTGTCAGTCCCACACAGGATCAAATTCAGGCCACTGCCAAATACAGCTATCCTACTTAAACATGTATTATATATGAATTACATTACACCTGTGATGTTAGGTCCCTCCGATGCGACAGGCCATCTGCTAAGAAAGGACACTTGTCTTTTAGTCTGTTAATGTTATCTAAACCAAAGTATTAACTTTGATGAAAGACCAGTCCAGCAATGTGGGGAGACTTTTGGCACGTCCCAAGGAGGACCTTAATGGCAGGTACCACTAGTATGTAGACCAACTTTTGCTGCAGTTCATTGTACTACCACAATAGAGTCAAGTATCTCATTACATTACATTCAAACTTCCTGGTCCCTGTGTGAAGTGTGTGCTTCAACACTGTCTATGATGTCCTGATATGTTACATTTTATCAACTGGACTGGGTGGCCGAGTGGTAACGTACTTGCGCTCGGAATCGAGAGGTTGCGTGTTCGACTCTGGGTCAGGCCGCTATTTTCTCCCCCCTTTCCTAACCTAGGTGGTGGGTTCAAGTGCTAGTCTTTCGGATGAGACGAAAAACCGAGGTCCCTTCGTGTACACTATATTGGGTGTGCACGTTAAAGATCCCACGATTGACAAAAGGGTCTTTCCTGGCAAAATTGTATAGGCATAGATAAAAATGTCCATCAAAATATCCGTGTGACTTGGAATAAAGGCCGTGAAAGGTAAAGTTTCGCCTAATAGGCTTGAGGTTTGCTGGTCGATGTGAATGCGTTATATATTGTGTGTAAAAAATGTTTGTTTGTCTGTCTGTCTGTAAAAAATTCCATTTCACACGGCAGAAATTAGTATGTAAAGCGCGGAGAGCACAGTTAATTGTGGTTCGCGCTATATAAGCTCACCATAATAAATAATAATAATCAACTAACTCTTTTGCGTGTGCTTCACCATGTACCTCATTTCCTGGACCCATATTTTCCTGTCTGTTCAATCCCTGTGTTATTTCCTCATGTGCATTTCCGCATGCACTAGTGTGAGTGTTAATAAAAACTTGTTATTGCAGGGATGGGACTTGGGCAGAAATTGAAAAAACTAAAAATTACTAAGAGAAATGTATATCATTTTAGACCACGCAAAGTGTACAGTGGAAGGGTTCGAGCTGAGGGTTTCTATAATGTGGCCATAAAAAATGGGCTATTTAATAATGTGTTAGGAAAAATCTTATTTTTGCCGTTCTGCATACAATTCAGTCTCATCTCTGTTATTCTGTACATGTTTCCCCCCATTTGCCTTAAATGTGCTTTTTCTTTCCTGACACTATATTCCTTGTGAAATATATACACTTGGGTTTAAATTTGTTTCATATATTACCATACTAATATCGACTCAGCATTTTGAAAAGTCAGACTATGATAGAATAAAATTATCATGGGGACGCTTTATGGGCCTTGCGACTAATTAATGCAATTGTTTCTAACCAACAAAACCAAACTTAAAAATCTAATTCCAAACTCTAGTTAACGCAATAACAGTTACAATGAGTGTGTCTGCTCGCATGAACCTTGTTTAATGTCAACCTTTATTGATCCTGCTCTTTTATTCCACACCCAGCCACGAAATGCAATGCACATGTGCACTCTACCTGCGAGCCAAAAAGTGTTTGTTTGGCGATGTCAAGGACACGTTTTCTGTTTAATTGAACAAGCCTGTCATTTCGCCAGCCAGCCAGTGCATGGAACTTCACAGCGATTCGCCCAAGCATAAAGACAGGTATGAATGCACCACAGACAAGCATTATATGAACAATGTATTTCACTCTGTCAGTGCTTTGGCATGCATTGGAAATACCCTGCTGTGAGGGGTGCATGCATTTGAGTGGAAGGACCTGCAGTGTGTTTGTGAAAACCCTGGCTGAATTTACTGAACGCTAGGCTAGCCAAGCCCTCTATGGAAAGTTGCCATGAGTAATGCTGGCACTGGTCAATAACATAGTTACAGAGGGTTTTGTCTGCTGGTACAGTTACAGAGGTGTTTCCTTCTCCCAAAACCCCATTACAATGTACAGCCATGTTGAGTACAGTGGTACCTGTGATGAAAGGACCCTTGGCACTTGTGGAAAGTGTCCCTAAATTGCAGGTGGCCTGTCATGACAGGTACATTTGGTATTTTTTTGTAAAAAATCTATTTGTGACAAATAACTACAGAAGGTGTTCTTTATATATATATATACATGTGTTTATGGCGGGGGGGGGGGGGGGGGACAAGTGTGTACATACTTACATACATGTGCATGCATGCCTCTGTTGGCTCATTTTCATATATATATTCATGATTCTTTTCTTTCTTTATTTGGTGTTTAACGTCGTTTTCAACCACGAAGGTTAATATATCGCGACGGGATATATTCATGATAATTATTCATAGATTATGACTGAACAAAAAACAACGTACAATTGTCTACATGTGTATGCACACGTACCATTGTACTTTCCGTCTTCTTGTGTCTAAACAATGTGTTCTCCCTGCCCTACACCTACTCTAACAATGTCATGTACAACAATCATCACAAAACAGATAACAAAACAAATCAAGAGGTCAACACTGCCAACATGTCACCACTTTCCCCATCATGGGAATAACTGTAGCCCTCAACCCTAAAGCTATAAGCTGTGCAGTCAGGCAGTCCCCAGTTCAGTAATCTGACATGGGGCACATTTCTGCACACAGGGTCACGGCACTACAGGCACTGAGGCAGAGGTCAGTATGGATGGGTCATATCCTGTCCCCTAGCCAGCACTGATGTGCACAGTGTCACCTCTCTCACTCACCGTTTGCACAGACGGTCTTAAAAACCGCAGTCAGTGTGGTCTGGGGGTCACAGCTTGCACCTCTTAGGTCAAAAAGGAGGGGGCTGGAGGTGGGGGGGGGGGGTGAGGGCTATTGTTTTAAGGTTTTGTCTGTCACAGCTCTCAGTCTCACTGTCCTAACCATATCCGTCTGCCTCCAAAGATGGTTGTATTTGTAACCTGATCTGAGCAACTCGGGGAAAAGGATGTCAAGAATCATCAGTAGATAATTGCCTGTGATGAAAATACAACCATGGGACCGAATAAAAGTGTCCCTCTCTAACAGGTAGCCTGTCACGGGAGGGAATATTTGAGACAGAGACAGTAGGGTGTACACTACATTGGGGTGTGCACGTTAAAGATCCCACGATTGACAAAAAGGTCTTTCCTGGCAAAATTGTATAGGCATAGATAAAAATGTCCACCAAAATACCCGTGTGACTTGGAATAATAGGCCGTGAAAAGTAGGATATGCGCCGAAATGGCTGCAATCTGCTGGCCGATGTGAATGCGTGATGTATTGTGTAAAAAAATTCCATCTCACACGGCATAAATAAATCGCATAAAATAAAATAAAATAAATAAACAAAATCCCTGCGCTTAGAACTGTACCCACGGAATACGCGCGATATAAGCCTCATATTGATCATATTGATTGATTGATATTGGACGGTGGCCTCTTGTAAGAGGGACCTGACAATACTGCGATCACTGTTAAGCAGTCAATAACACACATCATGTCCAGTGCTAAGTCTCAACCATTCAAACTTGCAAACCTTGAAGGAAGAAAACCACTTCAGAGAGAGATGTGAGAAATGAAACAAGGTAAAACAATCAATACTGTGCCAATAACATCAAAGAACATTTAGGAAGGAAGGGACAAGTAAGCCTAATGTAAAAACAATGTCCTCACCTCTTTGACAAGATATGTTCATTGAAGAAAGCAATTTTTAACCCAGGAACATACAGAGTATACTTCCCTCTTTCAAGGAAACATTGAGTGACTAAACAAAGCCTGAACACACTCTCTCTTTCTCGCATTGTCTCACTCTCACTCTGTCTGTCTGTGTCTGTGTCTCTCTCTGTCTCCCTCTCTGTCTCTGTCTCTGTCTCTCTCTCTCTTCTTCTTCGGCGTTCCAGGCCCTCTCTCTCCTCTCTCTCTCTCTCTCTCTCTCTCTCTCTCTCTCTTTAGTTAGTCCCTCTTTAGGGTGAGGGCTGGATGTAAAAAAGCAGACCACTGCTTAATCTACTACCCTCGTTAAATAAAGAATTGTCATTCTCTCTCTCTCTCTCTCTCTCTCTCTCTCTCTCTCTCTCTCTCTCTCTCTCTCTCTCTCTCTCTCTCTCTCCCTCCCTCCCTCCCTCCCTCCCTCCCTCTGTGTACATAAACATTTTTTTTATCTAAAAACTAGAGAATCAGAGAGACACACAGTCTCCTCTTTCTCCACTCAGCCTCTCCCTCCCAACAATCTCTGTCTGAATCTCTGCATCTTTTATGATCTTAATATCATTTTATGCATGTTGCAGACCTTTCCACGCAATAACCACTGGCAATAGCATCAGTGGTGCACAGAGCACAAGTTTTCATTCATTCATTGCCAAAGTGGTGCTTCCGGTGCTAGCTGCACTAACACTAGAGCAGCACAGCTCTGCTGAAGGCACAGGGCTGATTTGTGCACAGATAGTCAAGAACTGGAAGGCTGAGTTTTCAAGTGTGCCCTTATTCTCTTTTGGTTACTAGTGGTAAGGGTAGGGTACTTGGTAACTGGGCGTAATTTGATGATGGGACGAATTTCAGGGCATTGTTTTATGTAGGTTATAGAGTCTGGGATTTGTTTCTGGTGTGTGTGTGTGTGTGTGTGTGTGTGTGTGTGTGTGTGTGTGTGTGTGTGTGTGTGTGTGTGTGTGCGCATGTGTGTTCGTATGTGTGTGTGTGTTCGTATGTGTGTGCGTCTGTGTGTGTGAGTGACTCAATGAACAGTGACTATGTGTCTGTCTGCATGTGTCTGTGTGTGTGTTTAAAGCTTAACATAGCTTGCAAAGAGCACAGGGAGCTGACTTGATACCTTAGTCTTTGGACCTTAGGACAATAAGACTATACCTTCCAATCTGAGTTTAATTTAAAACCTGTATCTCACTAATTATGCCCAGACCTGCCTACCCCAAAAATTACAAGGAGTAATGAGCCCAGCCAAAAAGAGTAATCTGGTGGTAGAAAGAGTAGTTTTTCGTTGCCAAAAGTAACGGCCATCGTTGGGTGTGACTAAAAGGAGAACCCAAAATAAAGAATATGACACTACCTTGCCTGTAGACATCCTCATTTTTCTCCCAACGGAGAAATAGTTGTTCATAAAGTCTTGCAGACCACGAAGGGCCATATCAGGGCGGTGCTGCTTTGACATTTAACATGCGCCACACACAAGACAGAAGACGCAGCACAGGCTAATTCATGTCTCACCCAGTCACATTATTCTGACACCGGACCAACCAGTCCTGAGCACTAACCCCATAATGCCAGACGCCAGGCGGAGCAGCCACTAGATTGCCAATTTTAAAGTCTTAGGTATGACCCGGCCAGGGTTCGAACCCACGACCTCCCGATCACGGGGCGGACGCCTTACCACTAGGCCAACCGTGCCGGTAACTGATACCATTACCAGTGTCATTTTCTGCCAAATACATTCAAAAACATCCCACTCTGCAAGGGAAGCAGCCATTAAGCTGTTGATTTTTGTTATGTGATCACACAGACATGTCTGAAACTAGGAGGAATGCTACTGTTTCATGTTAATCATCATTAACATGAAACAGTAGCATTCCTCCTAGTTTCAGACATGTCTGTGTGATCACATAACAAAAACAAGAGGCGAAGCCTTCAAGGCTCACGTAAGAAATCGACAAACAGTAACACAAACTCAATCACTTCGTCACACATACACACACACACACACACAGTAAGAGGCATAGGTGACACTGTGCAAGAAAGCGAGACACTAGATCTAGATCTGAATGGCCGATTTCGAAGAAAAAACTAGTCTCGGCCTGCTCAAAATAACAATGACCGAGACTTTCAGTAATTCCTTCGCGTGACGTCTAACCCTCTTACGTCATAATGTGACGTCTTCAAATGTTGTGACGTCTTCAAATGTTAAAGTTTCTACCACAGACATACATACATGTATACATACATACATACATATGCACGCACGCACGCACGCACGCACGCACAGACAGACAAAAGTTAGCATCGCATAGGCTACACTTACGTGAGCCAATTAATAATGTCTGGACAGATGAGTACCCCCCTTTTAAGACCTCCAAAAACCTGAGAAAACAGGGTCTTAAAAAGGAGGGAGTCTTTAAGTGGGGGTACATTTACAGAGGTTATGAACAGAAAATCTGAGAAAACAAGGTCTTGAAAAGGAGGGAGTCTTAAATTGGGGGGTCTTAAGGGGGGTTCCACTGTAGTATGGGAGCGTACATGATCATTGTCATTCACACATGAAGGAAGGTTCTTTGATGCTCCAGAAAATCCCTTGGCGCTAGTATTTTTTCAAACCGGTACAAAAACTTTTATGGTGCAAACAGTCCAGAAAAAAACAGTAGGCTGGTCATTGGAACCAGTTAGAGTCCAACTCAGACTCAAAGTACTGGTTTTAATGTTCTACCAGCGAAAAAAAACACGGTAGGTCATACCTGCAGCCAATTTTGTTCCGGTATTTTCTCGTTTCAACCGGTAAAATACCGGTATTTACCGGTTAATGCCAATACTGTTGACAATCAGCCTTTATGCTGATCATCAACTCTCTTCTGTTAGGTACTTTTGACAAACATGTTTTAATATACCTATCTGAATGTGTTGAGAATTTTCCTGTTGCTGGTTGACTTGAGCACAGGTATTCTAAGCATTACTGTTAAATGTCATGTCAGCTTTCAAAACACTTGTCATAATAGTCATAGTAATAACTAAATAAGTTTTTGTCCTGTCAGATTAATCAGGGAAAATGTTACAGAGAAAAATGTATTTGAGGTAACTATCCTTTTTTTCTATACACAAACAGACACTGAACTTGTTTTCATCGATCAGAAAAACAATACATTGGATAAAAAATAAAATAACAGCCTGCTAGTGCAACCTAGAAACACACACACACACAGTGACACACACAGTGACACAAACACACACACAAACGCAACACAGTTATCCTGACATTAAACAAACTGGAGTGAGTTATTTTCATGATGTATGTCATGGAATGCACACTATATTTTATGACAACAGGTAGAATGTAACTGAGTGAATAAATAACTTACGCTGACCAATTATTAACTATAAACAATGACTCACTAAACAATAGCTTCACTAATGAAGTCTGTCACGTTATAAATGTTGTGCACATGACCCAGGAAGTTAAAGTGCGGAGTATGTACATGTATACATTATGTATACAGTTGTTCTCATAGTCTTACAGATCAAACAGAACATGTGATCACATGAATTGATAAAGTGATGAACCTATGGCTCTATAATGTGATTCACTTATTGTTAAACATAAAAATTGTAAATGTTTCGTACACCAACAGTTTTTCCTGAGGAATTCAAGCAATATTCTCATTTGTTCACCTTGTTATGGTAACTACTTGACTCTCAGTGCTTTAGACTTTGCTGAAAATAAAATTTTGTTATCGGGTATTCATCATCTCATAATAATATTCTTCTCAAGTGGAATTTGGTAATGGTATTAACAGTACTTGGCAATGTCATAGCAATAATAAGATGTTTAATGAATTGCTGAGAGAACATATGTGACCCTCCACCACGAAATGAGTCGCATGTCATCTCGTGCGTTTCTGCGCTAGGCTTAATAAAAGTCCGGGGAGTGTCTGGTAACAGTGTGAGGATAACCTAAGTCACAGGCTTATTACCCAAACAGTTTCCGCTCTTTTCTAAAACGGTTTTCACCACTGGATAGAGCATAAAAAACTCTGTAGGAAAATGTAAAAATATGAAAATCATGCAAAGGTGACATGCGACTCATTCTGTCGTGGAGGGTCACATATTATGGTTAAATATGACGGAAAAAGCTACCACCCTGGGTAAGGCCCAAAAGAAAAATATGTCTGTTTCCGGTAACCCGACCGACCCTATTTTTAAGCGCCGACCCTAAAGTTTTTTTTCGCTTTTCGTACCAAAAAAAATGTTTACAAAAATTATGAAGTCAAGTATACTTTAATTAGTTTCAATATATATCTAGGTCAAAAACATGTGCTAAATAATTGTAAGTAAACTAAGAAAGCGTTTAAAAAATTAAAAATTTAAAAACAAACGTAAAAAGACGTTAACAAAACGTAAGAAAAAGGTTAAAAAAAAAAATTAAAATAAAAAAAGTTTATATACATTTAATGTGTACTGCAAAAAATCAGCAAATGAGCGCCATACACTCATTTCTGTGAGAATCAGATAATAAAGTGTTATCATTGTTCAATGGCTTTATTGTCATTTTTGCGTAAAAAGATAGATTTAACTCCGGACCGTAAGTTATTTTGCATTGCATGTATCAAATTCAAAGGTATGGCGGTACAATTTGGACCTATTGTTTTTTTAAAGCCAGGACATTTGGACCTATTGGTTTTTTTAAGGGAGGTCCAAATGACCTATTGTCTTCTTAGGCTGGCAACAACACTGGATCAGTAACATTGTCAGCAATTGTAAGCAAAGTATTTTGTAAAAAAAAAAAAATACAACAGGACTGAGATAAAATCAAAATCAAATTTTAAAAATCAACAGCAATGCCAATAGTGATTCATCAGGTGTGCTAACAAGCTAAGCAAGTCAGGAGCTAGAGTCAGGAAAAAGGGAAAGTCATAAACCATGGCAGTAAAAGGACCATGTCATCAAACTTCACAGAATGCACTGCCTGGAGGTTGTCATGCCTGGCTGAGTCACACCTTGCTTCACAGCAACTGCATCAGCCAGAATGCACTCTCTTCCCTGCCCCTCCCCCTTTTCCCCCCTTCCTCCCCCTCCCTCACTTTTCACGCTCCATCCCACCCGTATCACTCACTTGTCTCCAAAAGATCGTCTCCACCAATCTGAAGCATCGCCTTTGGTGATTCTGAAAGAGTCCCCGCTGTAGATTCCGTTGGGATAAATAGCTTTTAATTCAGCAAGCATGTGAGAGAACACCAGAGACAGCTTCGTCAGGTTGCGACGGGAGTGCGCGTTTTCGTCAAACATTTTATCCTTGCCGTCACGGAACAGTTTAATAGTGTTTTTGCATTTGTTCATGAGGTTCTCCAGAAAAATTCTGAAGTATTCACAGTCGTTGAGAGCCTGGAGCTTGTCGTCGTACTTGGAACATATCATTCGCAAGTGTTGATAGCTGTCTGGAAGAATGTCCAAAATGAACGGAGGGCTGTTTCGAAGGTTCATCCGAGGATGCTGGCACATTTTCACCACTTTGTCCATCATCTTCCATGATTTCTCGATCGTCCGTTTATCCACGACTAGAAGCTTCGGTGGAACAAAGATGCGACTGAAAACAGCACCAATATTCTTGGACTGTTGGGGTTTCGCTCTTCCACTACTGAGCGCCATTTTGTCCTTCCTGGTTGCCTCTCCCGATTCCCAACGATCCGTCCACTACGTTTCACTCCGTGTGTTTGTGAATGAGGTGAAACTGAGTGGGCGAGGGCAGTCCTCTGCGTTCAAAGCAACGTTGCGCCCGATTATATTACAGGATGAAATCTGTAAGAGAGTGTGTGTAAATTAATAGCACTGAACAAGGTCTCTGTGTCGTCTGCTACCGTAACGTGGTAAAGTCAGACTAACATACGAACAGTAAAAAGAAGTGTTTTTTCCCTCAGGAACTGAACAAAAATTGGAATGGTTTGAAAAGCATAGTTTGACTGCACGAGTCTTGTTCGCAGCAAATAACATGTGTGTTAAACGTCAATTCTCGATCTTTTTCTCACGTCGAGGTAATAAATCAGAGACAGAATTCAGAAAGCAATGTTCGGACTGAATTCCTTAAAATTTGAACAGCACGTGAAAGAGGGGAAATGCTGAGCGTGAATTTCTGAGAACTTTCTTGTTTTCATTTGTTTTAAACACTTTCTTTCCCTAAGTTTTTCTCTTTTGCATTATCCCCAGCCACCCTTGGCCTCTTGCCACAAGGTCTGTGTGTCAGTACGTGTTTGTGTGTGTCGTGAGTGTCGTGTGTGTGTGCCAGTGTGTGTGTCAATGTGTCTCAGTGTGTCATGTGTGTGTGGTGGTCAGTCCCGGGTGTGTGTGGTACTGTTATCACTGATGTGTGTGTCCGGGGCCGGCCGGCTTGGCAGTACTGTCAGCCGTCTTCGGTGTGCGTCGACGTACTACATCATCAGTGGGGATGGCACTGGTGTGGACCAATGTTTAACTGACGCCCACATCAGTTGAAGACATAGTAGTTTATGGAGAAAACAGAAACTGCTCTTACAACCAAACTTGAACTATGTGACAAGTGCCTTTGGTGAGTCTGTGTCTGCGCCGGTCATAGACGTGTCGCATCTCCGTCAGTGTGGCGCCAGTACACTGAGCAGCGAGAGTTTGAGTTTCCAGTTTTTTAAGTCTATTCCGAAACCACTGTGGTGAGACAGACAGGACAGACAAGTCAGTCAACCCCAGGCCCTCGTCTGTTCGACTGGCGGCGGGCCGAGGCTTTGCGAGCGGCCGCACTGACTGACTGGATTTTGTCTGTTTCTTGGAACGTGCCCCCGAACACTTCTGCTTTCTGTAGTGTACACACTCACTGTGACTGCCATGCTCTACTGAATGTACACGGGGTTGAAGACTCGGAGATTCTCCTGCCTAGTAAGAATACGACTGTATTAATAAAGTACAGTGGTGTTATTTAGCAGGAGACCTCACGCCCCCACCCCGGCTCCTACCAACTTCATTACCTCACATGCACATAACATCAAATGTTTATAAAAGCCGCAGGGAGTCACTGGCCACATGTACATGGAAGTGGCGTTTGCTAGACTATAATGATGACAGTCCGCTTATTTGTGAACTGCCACCGGTTACGTACGTACGTTCTGTCGATCTCACCGTTCGAGGTAAGCCTAAGGTTGATAGCTGCCCCCTCCCGTTTACTTCGTATCACTGAGTTTGGAAAGCTAACTCAAATAGCGTTAATTTCAAGTATGATCGGCATTATGTTGACAATCGAGCTACGATATGCATTGACCAATCGGCGAAAGACGCCGCTGACGGCATTTCATGAAATGATTTCACATACCCAGAGTTCCAAACGGTTTTGAAGATTTTGAAGATTTCGTTTAAGACGTCGACGCTCTATGCCGGGCGGTTATATAAAGGGAAACAATTAAGCGGTTAAAAACGGGCGTCGACAGAGCCAATGAAGGGGGATACGAACTTGTAGATCATATACCTGTGGTAGACAGTATAATCGCCCCTTTCTAATTATACTCTTAATGTGATCTTATTTCCTTGTAAGCTAGGCCCTACATTTTCTCTCGTAGGTGTTAATGTGCATCACCTCAGATCTGTTCCAGCGTTAGAAGTTCCACGGAATAAGAGCATCCTACAACTTTGAACATTAAAACAATTCAACAACCTGTCTGCTTCCTTGTCAGGGTGGGAATTGTTTGCTGGATTAAATTAGCAGATTGACATGAGTGTCAATTACGAAATAAAGTCCAACAAGAGCATTCCCACTTTGCACAGTTAGGATGCAGCCAGGCTGTTTATCAGTGCAAGCATGTGTTTTAAGTTCAAGTGAAGGATGCTCTCCCATGAAAAAGGTGAAACAGACCTATTGTGGTTAAACCATATTCATGAGAACAACTGTTACTTTTCACCTCAGCAGGGCCGGACCAAATGAGTTGTAAGGGGGGGGGTTCCTCCTTTTTTTTGGGGGGGGGGGGGGGGGGCAAATCAGCGAAGTGGCGAAGCCACAAGCGCGCGCCTGCATGCTCCCCCGGAAAATTTTTGAAAAACGGTTAAAATCTGTGCAATCTGGTGCATTCTGGGCCTTGTTTTGAGGGTAAAGAGCAGCATTGGTTTGGTGCTAAAACTAGTAAAAACAAGAGGCGAAGCCTTCAAGGCTCACGTAAGAAATCGACAAACAGTAACACAAACTCAATCACTCCGTCACACATACACACACACACACACACACACACACACACACACACACACACACACACACACAGAAAGAGCATAGGTGAAACTGTGCAAGAAAGCGAGACACTAGATCTAGATCTGTCTGTCTGCATGTAGCCTACTTACAGGGACACGACTGCCAACTAGTCTCGGCCCGCTCAAAATAATAATGACCGAGACTTTCAGTACTTCCTTCGCGTGACGTCTAACCCTCTTACGTCATAATGTGACGTCAATGTAATGTGACGTCTTCAAATGTTAGAGTTTCTACCACAGACATACACACGCACGCACGCACATACGCACGCACGCACGCACGCACAGACAGACAAAGTTACGATCGCATAGGCTACACTTACGTGAGCCAAAAAACCCACTCAAAGCAAGGTACATGCTTTTTCCAGGGGTGGGGTTCCGGAACCCCTGGAACCCCCCCCCCCCCCCCCCCCCCCCCCCCCCCCCTGGGTCCGGCCCTGCCTCAGCGATGGGCATAATTGTCTTGTTCTTCGAAATAACAGAGCTCAAGCAGAACTCTGATTCGTGTCAACATCGATAGCGTTCAGCAGTTATGACCTCAGAAGACAGTAAAACCCTCTTACCTAAAACACAGAAAGCATTTTAAAAGTTTTCCGGCAGCTCACAGCCCGCTCTCTGACACAGGTATCGATAGGTGAAATAAAGATACACAGAACTTCCGAGTCAGTCGTTTGCTCAGTCTTTCAACGCGTCTTCATGGTACCCGTGCCGTGAATGTCAGGCCCCCTCTCACTGACTCTGATGACAAAATCACTTCGCAATAAAGGACACCTTCCGTTGTTCCTTTGTAATCGAGACCAAAATATACATGTCACGTCGTGACGGGCCATCTATCTATCTATCTATACATATATACGACTAGTGTCTGTCTGTCTGTCTGTCTGTCTGTTCGCGATGCACGGCCAAAGTTTTCGGTGGATCTTTTTCAAATTTGGACACCGTATTCAGCTACACGTGACCCCGGACACAACCTCATCGATGAGATATTTCAACACGTGCTCTCAGCGCGCAGCGCTGTGCGCGCTGAACCGATTTTTTTGTTTTTTTGTTTTTTGTTGTCGGGATCCACTACCAGTAACTCTTCCTTATCTTCTCCAGTGTTTTCAGCCGCGATTATCTCCCTTCCTCCGTGTGGCGTCAATCCATATTCCCGTTACTACGTTACTATTTTTAGAAGGTCACTGCACGTTACTATTTTTAGAAGGTCTCCAGTGTTTTGCGCGTTTATCTCCTTTCCTTCGTGCGCAGCCTGGTATTCGGCTCTACTTCTTCCCGGCGAGGCCGGTACCCGGCGAAGCGGGTAATCATCTAGTCTGCAATATAGGGACACTTCTGCCTGGTTCCAAGGCTGTCCTTTCATCGCAGGGACCACAAGAAGTCAATGACAATGGCGGGTTACCTTTTTCACTCACGCATTGCGGCGGCATTATTGATATCTCTCTCTCTCTCTCTCTCTCTCTCTCTCTCTCTCTCTCTCTCTCTCTCTCTCTCTCTCTCTCTCTCTCTCTCTCTTTCTCTCTCTCTTTCTCTCTCTCTGTCTTACTCAATTTTCTCATAACTGATTACAATGATTTGACTGGTATCCACACTGAGTTGACCAAGCCGCCAAGAAGGCCACGTCAAGACAAAACAGCAGAGTGTCCGAGAAAGCTCAAGACCAGGCTTCTCAGATGAGTACGTTATATTAATTCCTCCCATAGGATACAAAGAAAGGTAACAATATAGAAACACGAACATACCCAGCATGCCTCCCCCGAAACTGATCGGCGTATGCCGCCTGAATGGCGGGTTAAAAACGGTAACACACGTAAAAATCCACTCGTGCTAAAAACATGAGTGAACATGGGAGTCTGAGCCCATGAACGAAGAAGAAGAAGAATGATATGTTGGTTCTGGGTAACGTGATCAAAATAAATAGGGTCGGTAAGGTCGGCTTTTTTAAAATTTTATTTTTGTATTGTTAGTCGGTATGGTTCTCAAAATGTGCCAAAGGTTGGTTTTTTTAGACTTTTTTTTTTTAGAAATGAAAAAAAATTGGAGGGTCGGCGGGAAAAAATAGGGTCGGTCGGGTTACCCTAAACTGACAAACATATATTTTTGTTTGGCCTTAGTAGTGGTGGCGGTTGGAAAATAAAGTTCATTTTGCTTCTTATCAACTGTGTATCTACCTGCTACGGCACACACAAAGAAATAGGTGTGGTTAAGGTAACATAGCCCCAAAAAATAGGAAGGTAGGCAATCACTTCTTTTTTTTTTAAACTTTTTTTTCTAATGTGTACAAATTAAAACCTACTTGACAGGGAAATAAGTGTGCGACTCGAGAGCTTTCGCTTTCATTGCGTTTTCTGCACTCGTTTTCTTGTTTTTTGTGGTGTTTTTTTGACAAATGTAATAAAAAGTTATAGGGTCGGCCCGAGTAAAACTTAATAGGGTAGGTCGGGTTACCGTAACCACACCTATTTTTTTTTAGGCCTAATCCTAAATGTCAAATCAAATTTATTTTGATCAGTGACCGCTGAAAAGAAGAACTTGAAGTTGCATACATGTACATGTGGTACTACGTGTATAGTAATGGAAGCGAGAGGAACGTGACTGACGACTGGGTGGGCGCAGGCCGCAGCTGCCGTACGAGAATGGTGTCGTGCTTCTTTAAACATGTGTGCATTACTGTTTCCAAAGTGGTTATTGGGGTTTTCGGAATCCGAAGAAAAAAATTTGTAATAGCAATAAAATACAAGTGTTCCAGTTAGTACGCCCGTGATTCGTGCTCTGAAACAATCACGACATCTCGACGTACTGCGACCACTTTGTGACCAAACACGTCAAAAAGCAAGATGGCGGATCTTGAGACAGACGACACAAGCTGGTAAACTGAAACTTTCTGCCCGCCCTGTTTGTCTTTCCTTTCTTTTTAGTGCGCTTAGAGAAAGGGGCTGCCAAATACCCTGACACGCTGTTCATAAGTATCGATTTCTTGGAGATTGATCACACTAGCATGATGAAAATCGCCGTTAAGTGAACTATTTTATTGAATTATTTTGTTGGTCTTTCTTCTTCAAGGACTGAACATATTATCATTAGGCTGCGCCCAAGGTCCACAGTACGGATTTATTTTTATGTTCTGTTATCAGTACGCCTGTATTTTTTCCATTGACAACAGATCCTTGTAGTCTTACTCTCAGTAGGTATGGGTAATCAGAACGATTGACTTCTAAACTGACCAAGTGACTTCAGTTGTTTTCTTCTCTCTTATTTATTTGCACAATAAATTAGCATCCTTGCCTCAAGCTGGTGCAATTAACGAATGTACAAACCTACACTGGATACATACTCTCTGTCTTCTGTGTGAGCAATGTGAGAGGTTCAGGATAAAGAGCTATAATTTTAAGCTTCCTGATGCATGTGCAAATTATCAATTACGTTTGTTTCATATATTTATAAGCACATCCTGTGTATAACATGTGGCAACTCTTTAAATTGCTACATTCAGCAGAAAATTGTTGATTGTTTAACTGATTCATTGAATATCAATGGTTCAATCATGTCAACATTTATGAGACAGAATATTTTACAACATTATAAATTATTAATATTAAACTCGATCTTTATTAGACAATAGATGTAATCAGTTTTTGCTTCTTCTTCTATTCAACAATAGCTTCAGCAAGTTCAGGCCAGAATGATTAGCATTGACTTCAAATTCATTGTATGAATGACTGTAAATTGATGCGAAACCTGAACAATGAGATTGAGACTAATAGTAATAACTCCTGACTTGCTGATCAATAGTCAATACAATCATGGGTGTTACTCTTCCGGCTTTTGCCGGTTTTTGAAAAAATCTGAAGCCGGAAATTCCGGTTTTCCGGGTTTTCAAAAAAAAAAAAAAAAAAAAGCTTCGTTTCGCTAAGTTGAAATAACGAGCAGCGGTTCCGATCCGACTTTTGACACCGGTTCGCGTGCTTTCTCGGTTTGCTCCCTTGGATTTGCCGCCATCTTGCTTATTATGATTTGGTTTCGTCGGTGTCCAGAAACTTTCTTTCAAACTTGAGCATTTTGGACCCCTGCCTTTCAGGTTTTTTGATTTTTCCCAGTAACAATTCAGTTACATTTACAAATAAATGTGTACCAGTAACAGGATTTCAGAAACATTTTAACTGAATATTTGCCTTCATCGAGACGTCTGAATTTAAGGTTAGTATAAATTAAAAGTAAATTCACCCCCACTTCCAATTCAGAATCATTTTCATCCATGTACAAAAAACCTGGCATTTATGATTATATATGATAGCTTTTAGTAACAGTACACTTCTTCTTCTTCTTCTTCGTTCATGGGCTTAGACTCCCACGTTCACTCATGTTTTTAGCACAAGTGGATATTTACCGTTTTTACCCCGCCATTCAGGCAGCGTACGCCGATTTCGGGGGAGGCATGCTGGGTATTTTTGTGTTTCTATAACCCACCGAACTATGACACAAACTTTTCTGTGCGCACTTGGTCTTGTGCTTGTGTGTACACACGAAGGGGGTTAAGTTACTAGCAAGTCTGCACATAAGTTGACCTGGGAGATCGGAAAAATCTCCACTCTTAACCCACCAGGCGGCAGCGACCGGGATTCGAACTCCCGATTAGGAGGCCGACGTCTTACCACCACGTCACTGCCCCCGCCAAACAGTACACTGATGGTATACATACCTTCCAGGGAGGAGAAGGGAGAAAGAGAGAGAGAGAGTACTTCTACCAAAGAATATAAACCCTTTTTTGATACTACATCACATTGTTGGCCAGAATCATGTGAAAATGATGAATATTATTTGGTTCCAGGATCTCAGAGCTAGAAACTGCCCTTGTGGAGGACTGCGACTTCGGCAGGCTGCGTAACATTTGCAAAGGGAGGCCAGTACCAGATCACTTGAGAGCTGAAGTATGGCAGGTAAAGTTGTCTTCCCTTGACAGTGTAGAATTAAAGAAACAAATGCACAGCTACTTCTTCTTCTAGTTCACACCCGCCTTCATCATATTGAAGATTCTGGTGTATTGATAGCCAGTATTGATGATGAAAACAGACTAATTTTGTTCTTTAAATGTCAATGACAGTCTCTAAATTAAGAAATGTGCAATCATAAACAAGAAAGGTAGGTTGTTGGAATGTTTGTTACTGTATTGACAAAACAATACATTGACAAATATATCGACCCAACTGTCTTTTAAGTGCACAGACAAACAATTAATAACGAAAACTTATCTGGCTGATTTTTTCTACCGCCTGCCCTGAAGCCGCAAGCGAAAAATGAATGATTATATGAAATATTATTTTTATATAATTTTTTTTAAAGAAATGTGCAAAATGCCCTTGTGATATGGAACTTGGAGCACACACTTGGAGAAGTCATGGTCACATTCATTTTTCAAGAACAGGGGTGTGCAAATCCACTAACCCGTGACCCGGGGGGAGTTAAAAATTGGCCGGGTTAGCTGAGGTCTTTGAGTAGCATTCCCGTGGGTTAGCTAAAAATTTCACAAACAAAACTCAAGATAGAGCTTCAAATGCCAACTCCTTACTAAAATGAATGGCCAAAATACATTTCCCCTTGTTTTTCATAATGAAAACAAAGCCCAAACCGAAGCCCAAACAGTGAGTACTGTTTCTAAGGCGCTTTTTCTGAAGTATTGATCGTGTTCGAAAATGTCGTCTGCTTCAACGATGTGAGTTACATCCCTTAGTTTAGTTTTACATTTTGACCAATGAGAAAGCGCTCCCTAATTTGTTTCGGGCCACTGAAAAACAACCATGGCGTTGTTTATAATCCAATGTTTCTGTGTGTGAAACTTCAAAGACAAAATAAGAAAAGTTGGAGTGGGTTACCTATTTTTTTCCCGGGTGAGCTGGAAATGAGATTCTACTAACCCGTGGGTGAGTTGTTTATTTTTAAATTTGCACACCCCTGAAGAAGGTAGTATACTTTGAGTTTGATCGTGAGTAGACCAGTAGTTAGTTCTTTATAGATTTTTTGAGACCTGAAAGTTACCACACCAGTTCTTAACAGGTGTTGGGAGTGTAAAGCTGGCTACAGCACATGGTGTGCATTCTTTACAGGTGTTGGGAGTGTAAAGCTGGCTACAGCACATGGTGTGCATTCTTTACAGGTGTTGGGAGTGTAAAGCTGGCTACAGCACATGGTGTGCATTCTTTACAGGTGTTGGGAGTGTAAAGCTGGCTACAGCACATGGTGTGCATTCTTTACAGGTGTTGGGAGTGTAAAGCTGGCTACAGCACATGGTGTGCATTCTTTACAGGTGTTGGGAGTGTAAAGCTGGCTACAGCACATGGTGTGCATTCTTTACAGGTGTTGGGAGTGTAAAGCTGGCTACAGCACATGGTGTGCATTCTTTACAGGTGTTGGGAGTGTAAAGCTGGCTACAGCACATGGTGTGCATTCTTTACAACTAGCTGCTTTTGAAAATCTAATGTTCTTTGCCATTTTTCATCAGATTTGCCTGGGAGTGCAAGGTAAACATGTGCTGTCTTCGTTTGATGGGCTGTATGATATGGAGGAACAGTCGCAGCTTAGAGAGGACTGTGCCGCTCTTGTTGGTAAGTCGGACAGAAAAGGGAGAGAGAAGTAGAAAGTAGTGTTTCTTCTTCTTTTTTTCCTTCTTCTTCTTCTTCTTCTTCTTCTTCTTCTTCTTCTTCTTCTTCTTCTTCTTCTTCTTCTTCTTCTTCTTCTTCTTCTTCTTCTTCTTCTTCTTCTTCTTCTTCTTCTTCTTACTGTAGTTCATGGGATGAACCTACAGTACCAAGTTTACTCATGTTTTTGCACAAGTGGGATTTTATGTGTATGACCGTTTTTACCCCTCCATTTAGGCAGCCATACACCGTTTTCAGGGGAGAATGTTTTATTTCTCATGGTTTTGTCTGTTACTGTTAGGGAAGATTATTTGATAAATCATAATTCGATTGCTTTTGGTCTACGGAGCTAACACTCCTCATAAAAGGCAAGAGTTGTGTTGGGAAACTAATTAGCCAGCCTGAGTCGTATTGTTTGCTGCCTGTTGTTGTTTTTCTCGCGATCGCAGAGTGTCATGCAAGACTGATTCAGCATTGATCTTATTCTGTTTTGTTCTCAGCATACTCTTTCAAAAACCGGCACAGTTGGCCTAGTGGTAAGGCGTCCGCCCCGTGATCGGGAGGTCGTGGGTTCGAACCCCGGCCGGGTCATACCTAAGACTTTAAAATTGGCAATCTAGTGGCTGCTCCGCCTGGCGTCTGGCATTATGGGGTTATTGCTAGGACTGGTTGGTCCGGTGTAAGAATAATGGTACTGGGTGAGACATGAAGCCTGTGCTGTGACTTCTGTCTTGTGTGTGGCGCACGTTATATGTCAAGGCAGCACTGCCCTGATATGGCCCTTCGTGGTCGGCTGGGCGTTAAACAAACAAACAAACAAACTCTTTCAAAAGTATTCACATTTAAGGTATATCACTATCAGAGTTAAAAAACAAAAGAATTCTGTACTCACTGATACAAGGACAGCACAATACAGTATGAAAGTTTGCTTATGAAACTTAAAAGCTACCCCCCGCGGTTTAGGGGGAGTCCCATATTGGTTGGGTCAAGAAAGAATTTACCCGATGCTAACCAGCATGTCGTAAGAGGCGACTAACGGGTTCTGTTTCTCCTTTTACCCTTGTTAAGTGTTTCTTGTATAGAATATAGTCAATGTTTGTAAAGATTTTAGTCAAGCAGTATGTAAGAAATGTTACGTCCTTTGTACTGGAAACTTGCATTCTCCCAGTAAGGTCATATATTGTACTACGTTGCAAGCCCCTGGAGCAATTTTTTGATTAGTGCTTTTGTGAACAAGAAACAATTAACAAGTGGCTCTATTGACATTTAAAGAACAAAGGTTTGAATCTGACAGTGATTGTATGATTTTTGTATACATGTATTGTTTTCACGCGCTTTGAACTTCTGATAAGGCGCTTTATAAATGCCCGTTATTATTATTATTATTATCCCATCTCCCCCCTTTCCCCTATCCCATCTCCCCCCTTCCCCCGTCGCGATATAACCTTGAATGGTTGAAAACGACGTTAAACACCAAATAAAGAAAGAAAGAAAGAAACTTAAAAGCTTCCTCAGGATCACGAACAAACAAACACAAAGGGCAACAACAAGCAAAAGCAACACGTAGAACGAACAAGGTTTGAAAAGAAGATGGAGGGGAAACACAAAAAGGAAGGTACTATAGGAATGGAAATAAATAAAATATCAGAGTAAAATGTAGAAGGTTCCTTAAAACTCAGATTCTTTTATAGTTGGTTATTTAAATCTTGTTAAAAATCGGTATCTCTTTCATAAAGTTGAACATCTTGTGAAGGGGAGGGGGGATGGCAAGGAAGAAGGAGTCTTTAAAAGAGTCTTTACATGATCTAAAAGTGTTGGCAGAAGGTACATCCGTTTCAAATGCACATTGTATGAAATAGATGTCTGTTCTGTAATTTTAGAGGGTGCAAACACAATTATACTTTTTTATCGTGTGTACACTGTCTGTGCATATCTGTGTGTGTCTTCAAGTACTAAACCATTGTCTTCTCTTCAAATTTCAGACAAATTAGGAAATGAAGAAGAAGACAAAGTGTCAGTTGTGAGTGACCTTGAGACTATTGTGACCTTCTACTGCAAGTCGCGGGGTGAACGTTATTCGTCAAACAATGGCTGGATGGATATTCTACAGCCCCTGCTGTCCGTCAAAATGTCTGCCTCTGAGCTCTACAACTGTTTTTATGCCATCCTCAACAAATACATTCCCAGGTACATGGAGAGAAAGGGTGTCTGTGTGCATGTAAGTGTGTCAGAGCATTCATTTGTTAGTACACGTGTACCTACATGTACAAAAATAAGGCCAAAAAAAAATAGGTCTGTTTACGGTAACATAGGCCAAAATAATAGGGTCGGTAGGTCGGGATTTTTTTAAAATTTTTTTAAATTTTTTTTTTAATTTTTTTTCCCCAAAACCATATTTTTACGTTATTTTGCAGATTTTTTTTTTTTTTCCCAAATGCCAAAAAAAAATCTAGGGTGGCGCGAAAAAAATAGGGTCGGTCGGTCGGGTTACCGTAAACAGACTATTTTTTTTTTTTTTTGGCCTAACACAGTTGTTTCCTTTTTTGTTGTTGCATGTTTTGTTTGTTATTTAGAAAAGTATCCAGTGGTGGGGTGGGTAATTTTGAGCTGTGATGTAATAAGGCATGTGTGTGTGTCTATCTGTCTGTTGGTTTGTGTGTATGTGTGCGTGTGTGTTTCACTGTTTGTGTGTTTGTATGAATGTGTGTGTCTCTCTCTCTCTCTCTTCCGTCTCTCTCTCTCTTCCGTCTCTCTCATGTCACTTTCTTTCTCTCTCTCTCTCTCTCTCTCTCTCTCTCTCTCTCTTTCTCTTTCTCACTCCCTCTCTCTCACTCCCTCTCTCTCACTCCCTCTCTCTTTCTCTCTCTTTATCTCTCTCTCTCTTTCTCTCTCTCACTCCCTCTCTCTCACTCCCTCTCTCACTCCCTCTCTCTTTCTCTCTCTTTCTCTCTCTCTCTCACTCTCTCTCTCTCTCTCTCTCTCTCTCTCTCTCTCTCTCTCTCTCTCTCTCTCTCTCTCTATCTGGGCGGGGACGTAGCTCAGTTGGTAGCGCGCTGGCTTTGTAGCCAGTTGGTTGCTATCAGCGTGGGTTCGATCCCCACGTTCGGGGAGAGATTTATTTCTCGGAGTCAACTTTGTGCAGACTCTCTTCGGTGTCCGAACACCCCCGTGTGCACACATGCGCACGAAAAAGATCCCACGTTCACAGTGAAAGTCTCAGGTCTTGGAAAACACGAAGACACGCATGCATCATCTCTCGTCTCCGATTGTCATGATCATATTTCGATACTTTGACGAGACAAACCCAATGCTGTCGAAGAAGACAGCCACAGCGGGCTTGTTCGAATCAAAGTATCACACCATATCTTCAACGTATTACCAATACCTGTCCCAATATAGACCAGTTGGTCTAAGAGGACGTTAAACCCCAATAGTCAGTCAATCAGTCTCCCTCTCTCTGTTTGATCATAAATATATCTGTGTGAGAAAATGATTTACCTTATGGATGTAGCTGTTGTCATTGCAGAGACCTGAAGAAGAGCGGCAAGGCTTTCCACCTGTTCCGCTTGTTGCTTGAATACCACGACCCCGAGTTGTGCTCCTACCTGGACACACGTAGAATCACACCTGATGCCTACCTGACTTCTTGGGTAAGTATACCAGGTTTTATACAGCTGGGAATGTTTGAGGATTTGAAAGAAAAGAATGCAGGAGAGAGGGAGGTTGCAGGAGAGTGTAAGGGATTACTATGCAAAGATGTTGCAAGTAGGCCGTGAAAAGTAGGATATGCGCCGAAATGGCTGCGATCTGCTGGCCGATGTGAATGCGTGATGTATTGTGTAAAAAAATTCCATCTCACACGGCATAAATAAATCCCTGCCCCTTGAATATGTGCGCGATGTAAATTGCATAAAATAAAAAATTAAAATTAAAAATTAAAAAATAAATCCCTGCGCTTAGAACTGTACCCACGGAATACGCGCGATATAAGCCTCATATTGATTGATTGATTGATGTACATTTGTCTTTTTTGAATAAGATAGCGGACCAAGTAGTAAACCTTGGTTAAGACATTGGCCTTCTGAGTGGAAGGTTCGGGGTTAAGGGTGGAGATTTTTCCTATCTACAAGGTCAACTTATGTGCAGACCTGCTAGAGCCTAATCCCCCCTTCGTGTGTACACGCAAGCACAAGACCAAGTACGCACAGAGTTCCGTGGATTATAGAAACACAAAAATGTATTTTTTACAAGTAAAATGACTATTTCTAAGAATACTCACCTCAATTTAACTAATAGGAGTTACCTTACTTACGAGTGCTAGACTGAGAACTAGCACTCGTAAGTAAGGTAACTCCTATTAGTTAAATTGAGGTGATGTATTCGAAAAAAATACAGCCAGCACTCATCCACAAAAACAGAGTTTGGCCGTCTTAATATTAAAGAATGGCAGAGAAAAAACTGAGTGGCATATACGCTTGTGTAAAACACGAGTGTTCATTGAGCAGAAGAAAAAGAAGGTTGCTGCAGTTTTTTAAGTGACTGAGTTTTGTGTTTGCTGTGTGCAGCTGAACAGCCTGTTCGCACGGCCATGTGACCTGCGAGTATGTCTGACCATGTGGGACGTCCTGCTGCAGCATGCTGATCCCTTCCTCTCCTTTTTCCTCGCCCTGGTGCTGCTCGTCAATTCCAAGTACGCATCTCGCACATTTTCTTCCTTGTATGATCTTCTTCTTCTTCTGCGTTCGTGGGCTGAAACTCCCACGTACACTCGTGTGGTTTTTTTGCACGAGTGGAATTTTACGTGTATGACCGTTTTTTACCCCGCCATTTAGGCAGCCATACGCCGTTTTCGGAGGAAGCATGCTGGGTATTTTTGTGTTTCTATAACCCACCGAACTCTGACATGGATTACAGGATCTTTTTCGTGCGTACTTGGTCTTGTGCTTGCGTGTACACACGGGGGTGTTTGGACACCGAGGAGAGTCTGCACACAAAGTTGACTCTGAGAAATAAATCTCTCGCCGAACGTGGGGACGAACTCACGCTGACAGCGGCCAACTGGATACAAATCCAGCGCGCTACCGACTGAGCTACATCCCCGCCCTCCCTTGTATGATTTTTTGTGTGTTTTTCTATAAAGTTGTCTTCTATGTAGCTCCCCTCCGATGAGAGGGCACCTTCTGTTGTTCTGTTTATTATTCGTGACAGGCCACCTGCCATGAAGGGACACCTTTGGCTGGTTTCACGGGTGTTCTCTCATCGTGGGTACAAGTATATATTTAGCCATTTGTATCCTCCAATTTCATCTGGAACACTGACAAATCTTTTCTTGTAAGTTTGGAACTGCCTAGTTGTGCCCACTCTGTATGCCTAGGCCATACTAAAAATATAGTCTGTTTACGGTATCCCGACTGACCCTATTTTTTCGCACGACCCTAGACTTTTTTTGGGCATTGGGGGGGGGGGGGGGGGGGGGGGGGGGGTTTGGGGGGGAAAGAAAGTCTTTGTTTTTTTGGGGAACATTTTTTTTTTTTTTTCGACCTACCGACCCTTTTTTGTTGTTGTCTATGTTACCGTAAACAGACTTTTTTTTTTGTGGCCTTAGTACTGGCAGTATTAGTAGAGGTGATTGAATGATGAGGGTTCAGCCTGATGTCAGTTCACGAAAAAGGTCTTGCTAAAGTGGTTGATATCATTGACAACTATCAAGCAAGTATATTATATAAGCATGGCAGTGTTACTTGTCAGAAACACTGATGATTTTGTTTGTCTGTCTTTTCAGAGAAACTCTTCTGGAGACAAAGGACCAGCCCAAGCAAACAGTTATTGGTAAGACAAAGAAATGTGTGTGTGTGTATGTGTTACATTGTAGAGTTTGTCATTTGCTGGGTTTGTAAATCACAGTTAGCAATAAAAATGAACAGCAGTTCAAATTTCGGAAATGAAGATGAACTTGATTGCTTCCTGCCTACTATTGTAACTCTCTCTTGGCGGGTCTTCCCTCTTCTTCTATCTCTCGTCTCCAACGCATTCAAAATAGCTCTGCCCGTCTTGTCTTACGAAAGAAAAAGGGAGATCATATCACCCCCCTCCTAAATCAGCTCCACTGGTTGCCCGTTCCTGCCCGTATCACATACAAAATCAACACTCTCACCTACAAATGCCTCCATGGTCTCGCCCCTGCCTATCTCTCCGACTCTCTCTCTCTCTATGTCCCTTCACGAGCACTCAGATCATCTGCCGACTCCCTCAAGCTCAACATCCCCCACACCAAACTCAAAACAGCAGGTCAACGCTCATTTTCTTTCCAAGCACCTAGCCAATGGAACACACTACCTCTCCCCCTCCGTCAACAACAGTCCCTCGAATCATTCAAATCTGCACTCAAGACATTCCTTTTTTCCACATAATCCATGCATTCTACACTGCCCACCCCATCCCACCCTGAATAACTGTACATATTTTAATGGTTGATGGTGTGTGTGTGTTGGTGACTTTAAGTCTCCGTGTGTGTGAATGAGTGTATGTGCGCCTTGAGTCGCCTGTTGGTGAGATATGTGCGCGTTATAAATATTCGTATTATTATTATTATTCGTATTATTACTGTGTGTGTGTGTGTTTGCGTGCGTGCGTGTGTGTGTGTGCATGCGTGTGTGTGTGTCAAAAGGTTTTGATAAATGTGCTTATGTGTGAGCATGGATGTGTAAATGTTTGTGCTTTACTATGCTATTTTTATCACTAGTTTCAGACATCTTGATATTGTCGGAATATTGTTTTATATGTTTATTTTTTGTTTGTGATGCAGAGCACATGGCAAGTTTTCCCCAGGCGCTGGAAGCTGAGGACATTGAAGACTTCTGTTCTCTTGCCCAGCATTTCGCTGGCAAAACTCCTCAGTCTTTCAAGAGGGTAAGCACCCAGTGGCTGAGAGAGTGTGTGTATGGGAGGGGGGGGGTGTGTATACATTTGTTTGTGGTTGCATTTTAACTCTTGTTTTTGTTTTATGTAACAGTCGATGTATGCTGTGAATTAACCAGGGAAGAGATGTATATACAGTGGAGTCCGGGTACAACGAATCTCAAGGGAGATTCATTTTAGTTCGTTGGCCTCAAGACAAGTTTTCACAATCACCTTCAAATGATCGTCCCATCGATCTTACCTTGGAGACTGAGTATACAATCTCTGCATGTTTTCAACAGCTTCATAATATAATTCATAGAGAGAGGCAAACTAACAGCGGGAGGTGCATGGAAAGCGTCAGTTTTCACGATAAAACTTTGACTCGCTCATTCACGGGACATAACTGCACTCCGGACTGTCCACAGTGTTGAGCAATTTAGGCGACTTCACTGCCTGAGGAGAGTATTGATTCAAACGAACGCGTAGTTCTATATCGCGTCACTCGGTCACGGATCGGAGAAAACAAAAAAAAACAGTTCCAGATTTCGAAACCATGTTCGTCAGCCATTGTTTTTAGCAAGACAGACCACATGTGCACGAGCTTCGCTGACGTACATCGCAAAATGTCATGACGTCACCACAACTTTCGGTTTTGGTTCGATCTGTTCCGTGCACCTCCCGCTGTTAGTTCAGAGTTCGCTCATCACGCGATGTGCACTTGTGTTTTTGTATTTTTGTGTATTTTTGTCTTTGGAGACAATTATTGACATCAGTTCGTTGTAGCCTTGTGACTTTTAGAGACAAAACGGCTCTGGCGCGATGATTGTTAAAAGAGGGGTTCGTTATGCAAATGAGTTCAAGAGGTTCGATGTAGCCGGAAAGTAACAAGTAAGAAATATAAGGCTGTCTGCCGGGAAATCCATGGCAGTTTGTTAAAAGAGGGATTTCGTTATACCCAGGTTCGTTATACCTGGACTCCACTGTTTATGGTTATTGCGAAAGGGTCAAGTTCTGCTTCTTTTAGAATTTAAGACGTAGATTGATTGTTTGAGCTGTTTAACATATTTTTGAAGCAGGCAATGGCAACTACAAGTGTATGTGTATCTGTGTATGTGATCTGAAAAATAACTAAAAACAATACAAATCACTGAAACTAAAATTACTATACGTAAAACACATATTCTGTTTGAAGAAGTTTAGCAGTAGTGTTTTGAGTCCCATATTCAATTCCATGCGCATGCTTTTTGTGTTTTTAGGGATTATACATGTGTTTGTTGTGTTGCAGGACTACCACTGTGTGCTGTATGGGGGCAGTGTGCTGGGAGGAACAGGGGAGGGGGACAGGTGTGGGATGGAGCTGTGCTTACCTGTCTCACCTGAGGAACTGGTGCAGACCAATCAAAACTCTATGGTCAGTGTGTTTGTGTGTGGGTGTCTGTCTGTGTGAAGAGCCACAATGTTTTTTGTGCTCTTCCATATATCCTGCACAGACACACAAACACAGCAGCAAAGATTTACATGATCTGAAACATTGAGAAAAGTAAAAGCTCTTGGTCTTATAAATATGTACATGCACCTACCTACCTCCTCTCTCGTTTGTTTTTTTCCATGATTCTGTCACACACACACACACTCACTCACTCACTCACTCACTCACTCACTCACTCACTATCTCACACACTTACACTCACACACACACACACACACACACACACACACACACACACACACACACACACAACTAAGCAGTATCATGCTATGCTACAGACGACAGCCCCAGAGGACTGTGTGCGGTTCTTCGTGGTGGACTGCCGGCCAGCAGAACAATACAACTCGGGTCACCTGCCCACAGCTTTTCACCTGGATGCCAACCTGGTGAGTCCTGGCTGCCTTCAACCTTGTCGAATTAGCTGTGTCTGTTTATCGTGAAGAAAGGATTCTGCAAAAAAACAGTCTCGAAAAATGTTCCTTGGAAGTCATTATAAATATCATAAGTGAGTGGCAGTCACAATATTATTCCGGAGTAATCTTTATAGATTGAAATGATTAATTTGGGAATTTTTTGCAGCTAAAAGTTTGTTTTTCTCTTTTCTTGTAGGATTTTTTCTATATTTTCTCTGGCTTTAATTACATACATGCCAATAACGGGGCATCTTTCCACTACATTCTTGAGCTACTGAAAGTGGACAGTAACATTCTGTGTTTTCTCATTGCTTTACATAAGCTTGGAGTTGGGAGTGTGTATTACAGGCATGTTTGTTCTGTGTGTTTCCAGATGCTGCAGAACCCAGACGAGTTCAGCACAGCGGTGCAGGCTCTCTTTGCCACACAACGCACCGCCATTGCCACAGGTAGGTGCCACGTGAAGTACAGTGGTGTAGGCTCTCTTTGCCACACAACGCACCGCCATTACCACAGGTAGGTGTCACGTGAAGTACAGCGGTGCAGGCTCTCTTTGCCACACAACGCACCGCCATTGCCACAGGTAGGTGTCACGTGAAGTACAGGGGTGCAGGCTCTCTTTGCCACACAACCCACCGCCATTGCCACAGGTAGGTGTCACGTGAAGTACAGGGGTGCAGGCTCTCTTTGCCACACAACGCACCGCCATTGCCACAGGTAGGTGTCACGTGAAGTACAGCGGTGCAGGCTTTCTTTGCCACACAACGCACCGCCATTGCCACAGGTAGGTGTCACGGGAACTTTGCCACACAACGCACCGCCATTGCCACAGGTAGGTGTCACGTGAAGTACAGTGGTGCAGGCTCTCTTTGCCACACAACGCACCGCCATTGCCACAGGTAGGTGTCACATGAAGTACAGCGGTGCAGGCTCTCTTTGCCACACAACGCACTGCCATTGCCACAGGTAGGTGTCACATGAAGTACAGCGGTGCAGGCTCTCTTTGCCACACAACGCACCGCCATTGCCACAGGTAGGTGCCACGTGCCTTTTAAAACATTCATAAATCTAAACAAATAAAATGAAACAAAGAAATATTTTTTAAAAAGATGGAGGTAAATGGACATAGTTTATTGACAGAAATATGGGGTCTCTAAAAACTGGGGTCTTAAAAAAAAGGGGGGGGGGGATTTCCTAAAATAGGAGGCCTGAATTTTGAGTGGAGGGATGGGGGGCGCATTCTGGACACAAAATATAATGACTGGAGCATGATTCTTGACAACAGATGATGGTGATGATAAAAATGATGTTACTCAGGGATCGCGTTAACGCATGTTTTTTTGCGTATTTGACGTGTTTTAAAATCCGCCCACGCATTTTCTCGGCGCTTATGCGTAACGCGTACACAAAACAACTTCTATTCAAAACGGCATGCTCAGCAGCACATCCCAATACTGAATCAGACTATAGCACACGCGCGCGAGTTTAGAATCTCTAGTCTGTTCTGGATCAAACATAGCACAAGCGCGCGAGTTCAAATCTAAAGTCTGTTTTGGATCAAACAAAATGAGGTGACGTGCTCTCGGCTCTCGGCGATGCGTGAGTTGACACTCTGATGCGTATCGCCATGGAGGGGCCGGCCGTGAGCCAAAGGGCGGACGTTGTAGATAGGGCTTGCCGCGAATTCCAGAGCCGATGTGAGCGCCGGAAATAGGTGAGAGAAATGCGTGCTTTTGACATGATTTAACTGTGTTACATGGGTGTTACTCTTCCGGCTTTTGCCGGATTTCCTGTTTTCAAAAAAATCTGAAGCTGGAAATTCCGGTTTTCCGGGTTTTCAAAAAAAAACAAAAAAAAAACTTCGTTTCGCTAAGTTGAAATAACGAGCAGCGGTTCCGATCCGACTTTTGACACCGGTTCGCGTGCTTTCTCAGTTCGCTCCCTTGGATTTGCCGCCATCTTGCTTATTATGATTTGGTTTCGTCGGTGTCCAGAAACTTTCTTTCAAACTTGAGCATTTTGGACCCCTGCCTTTCAGGTTTTTTTATTTTTCCCAGTAACACCCATGGTGTTATAGTGTGACGCAAAATCGGTTCTGCTTTACGCGTTTTTTGGCCGACATTGCGTAAGCCGTACGCAATTTGAACAATCCTAGCGCGATCCCTGGTTACTTTTATTAATGAGGAAGAGGACGACGACAATGAAAAAAGTGATGAAAAGTGCGATGCTGATGGCAAAGTGGATGTACAGGTTCGGTGGCCGGAGGGGAGCACCTGGTGTTCATGGGCAGTGGCAGAGAGGAGGAGGACCAGTACGTGATGATGGTGGTCGCCAACATGTTGCAGAGAAACCAGCAGTACGTCTCCCTAGCACAGGGCGGATTTCTGGGTATGTTGGTGTGTCTGTATGCTTTGCCTGTTGGTGTATGTGTGTGTTTTTACAATTTGTGAAGTACTCCTTGACAAAGTCAGTTGACATTTTTTTTAGTTTTTTGTTTTGTTTTGTTGTTGTTGACAGTTTAGTGAACTGATATCTGAGGCTCGCTCTCTCTCTATCTCTCTCTCTATCTCTCTATCTCTCTATCTCTCTCTATATCTCTCTCTCTATCTCTCTATATCTCTCTCTCTATCTCTCTCTATATATCTCTCTCTCTCTCTATCTCTATCTCTCTCTCTCTCTCTCTCTCTCTCTCTCTCTCTCTCTCTCTCTCTCTCCCCCCTTGAATCCAGATGACACACAGTTGGTCCAGAAAATGTACATGTGATAACGTCCCCTTGCTTTTATCTGCCCTTGACTGACCTGCAGGGAGACTTTGTTGCTTACAACACTCGCACTTGCATCGCCTTGAACCAAGAAATGTGTTGGTGATTGTATGTAAATGCCATCAAATAACCAAAAGGAAGTAAGCGCTCTAAATGCAAACGACATGTGCAATGGAGCTTCTTCTTCTTCTTCTTCTTGGCGTTCGCAGAGGTGTCATCATTTGCGTAAGCGCATGTACCCGTGGTTTGTTAGAATGCGCCGTGCGGCCCGGGTCCTCCGTCTTCAGCATTCGGGGTTTTCTGTCGGGGTTACCTCACCCTTAGCTCATGGCCCGTACGTCCTACCCTGAGAGCACAGGGGGGAGGATTTGCCGGGATCCCACCCGGGGCTAGGGTTTTAATGCGCCACTAATCGCATTAGATGAGTCCCGTCAGTGGACGATGGAGCATTTCAAAGGGGGTAGCAGTGCCGCCTGCTACCCCACTCCGCCCTGGTATGAAACACCGCCAGTTTGGTCCGCGGCCGCAAGCGGCTGATCTCCATATCTGAAGACCGTCCCACTATCCGCCACCCGGGGACGCGCTGGGTTGGGGGTGGTCGCCCCACTGAAAATCCCACACTGGGTTAAGAAAGATCAGCCTGTCCCAGGTGCAATGGAGCAAGTGAGAGTATTACGGAACCAACCTCCTGGCACCTGAGAGAATAACAAGCATTAAAATGAACAAGCGACTTTCATCCTCAATTTTTTAATTTTTTAATGTATTTATTTGTATATTCCTTTTTGAAGCCCTGCACAACATGCTGCAAGAAGACTTGCAGGGCAACTTTGCGGACCACAACCCCCGTGCCTGCATCATCTGTAGCCCTGACAACGCCAGCAGTACCAGCGACCCGGAGAACAGCGAGGACTTCAGTCCCGCAAGGATTGTGAGTACAGGCTGATATCATTGGTCAGGAAAAAAGAGAGGAGAAAATGTGAATTTAGTTTGAAAGGGAAGCGAAGATGGACGGTCAAGAGGTTGGAAGGAAGAGGGAGAAGGATAAGGCAAAAAAAAATAAAAAATAGGTGTGGTTACGGTAACATAGCCAAAAACAATAGGGTAGGAAGGTAGGCAATCACTTTTTTTTTTTAAACTTTTTTTTCTTATGTGTACAAATTAAACCTACTTGACAGGGAAATAAGTGTGCGACTCAGGCGCTTTCGCTTTCATTGCGTTTTCTGCACTCGTTTTCTTGTTTTTGTGTGTGTTTTTTTGACAAATGTAATAAAAAGTTATAGGGTCGGCCCCTAAAAATAGGGTAGGTCGGGTTACCGTAACCACACCTATTTTTTTTTTAGGCCTAAGATTGATATGTGGACACTTGTCTGTTAACGAAGAAAGAAAGAGAAAGAAAAACAAGTCGCGTAAGGCGAAAATACAATATTTAGTCAAGTAGCTGTCGAACTCACAGAATGAAACTGAACGCAGCAAGACCGTATACTCGTAGCATCGTCACTCCACCGCCCGTGGCAAAGGCAGTGCCCGTGGAATTGACAAGAAGAGCGGGGTATTCGTTGCGCTAAGAAGGATAGCACGCTTTTCTGTACCTCTCTTCGTTTTAACTTTCCGAGCGTGTTTTTAATCCAAACATATCATATCTATATATTTTTGGAATCAGGAACCGACAAGGAATACGATGAAAGTGTTTTTAAATTGATTTCGAAAAAAAAAATTTGATAATAATTTTTATATATTTAATTTTCAGAGCTTGTTTTTAATCCAAATATAACATATTGATATGTTTTTGGAATCAGCAAATGATGGAGAATAAGATAAACGTAAATTTGGATCGTTTTATAAATTTTTAATTTTTTTTACAATTTTCAGATTTTTAATGACCAAAGTCATTAATTAATTTTTAAGCCACCAAGCTGAAATGCAATACCGAACCCCGGGCTTCGTCGAAGAGTACTTGACCAAAATTTCAACCAATTTGGTTGAAAAATGAGGGCGTGACAGTGCCGCCTCAACTTTCACGAAAAGCCGGATATGACGTCATCAAAGACATTTATCAAAAAAATGAAAAAAACGTTCGGGGATTTCATACCCAGGAACTCTCATGTCAAATTTCATAAAGATCGGTCCAGTAGTTTAGTCTGAATCGCTCTACACACACACACACACAGACACACACACACACGCACACACGCACATACACCACGACCCTCGTTTCGATTCCCCCTCGATGTTAAAATATTTAGTCAAAACTTGACTAAATATAAAAAAGAGTAAAAAGAAGAGGAATAAGAATGACATGTATGAGAATGACAAGTATGAGAATGACATGTATGAGAATGACATGTATGAGAATGACAAGTATGAGAATGACATGTATGAGAATGACATGTATGAGAATGACAAGTATGAGAATGACATGTATGAGAATGACATGTATGAGAATGACATGTATGAGAATGACATGTATGAGAATGACAAGTATGAGAATGACAAGTATGAGAATGACAAGTATGAGTATGACAAGTATGAGAATGACATGTATGAGAATGACAAGTATGAGAATGACAAGTATGAGTATGACAAGTATGAGAATGACATGTATGAGAATGACATGTATGAGAATGACAGGTATGAGAATGACAAGTATGAGAATGACATGTATGAGAATGACAAGTATGAGAATGACAAGTATGAGAATGACATGTATGAGAATGACATGTATGAGAATGACATGTATGAGAATGACATGTATGAGAATGACATGTATGAGAATGACATGTATGAGAATGACATGTATGAGAATGACAGGTATGAGAATGACAGGTATGAGAATGACAAGTATGAGAATGACATGTATGAGAATGACAAGTATGAGAATGACATGTATGAGAATGACATGTATGAGAATGACAGGTATGAGAATGACAAGTATGAGAATGACATGTATGAGAATGACAAGTATGAGAATGACAAGTATGAGAATGACAAGTATGAGAATGACAAGTATGAGAATGACATGTATGAGAATGACAAGTATGAGAATGACAAGTATGAGAATGACAAGTATGAGAATGACATGTATGAGAATGACAAGTATGAGAATGACATGTATGAGAATGACATGTATGAGAATGACAAGTATGAGAATGACAAGTATGAGAATGACAAGTATGAGAATGACATGTATGAGAATGACAAGTATGAGAATGACATGTATGAGAATGACATGTATGAGAATGACATGTATGAGAATGACAAGTATGAGAATGACATGTATGAGAATGACAAGTATGAGAATGACATGTATGAGAATGACATGTATGAGAATGACATGTGTGAGAATAACAAGTATGAGAATGACATGTATGAGTATGACATGTATGAGAATGACAAGTATGAGAATGACATGTATGAGAATGACATGTATGAGAATGACATGTATGAGAATAACAAGTATGAGTATGACATGTATGAGTATGACATGTATGAGAATGACAAGTATGAGAATGACATGTATGAGAATGACATGTATGAGAATGACATGTATGAGAATGACATGTATGAGAATGACATGTATGAGAATGACAGGTATGAGAATGACAAGTATGAGAATGACATGTATGAGAATGACATGTATGAGAATGACAAGTATGAGAATGACAGGTATGAGAATGACATGTATGAGTATGACAAGTATGAGAATGACAAGTATGAGAATGACAGGTATGAGAATGACAAGTATGAGAATGACATGTATGAGAAAGACATGTATGAGAAAGACATGTATGAGAATGACATGTATGAGAATGACATGTATGAGAATGACATGTATGAGAATGACATGTATGAGAATGACATGTATGAGTATGACAAGTATGAGAATGACATGTATGAGAATGACAGGTATGAGAATGACATGTATGAGAATGACAAGTATGAGAATGACAGGTATGAGAATGACATGTATGAGTATGACAAGTATGAGAATGACATGTATGAGAATGACATGTATGAGAATGACATGTATGAGAATGACATGTATGAGAATGACATGTATGAGAATGACAAGTATGAGAATGACATGTATGAGAATGACATGTATGAGAATGACATGTATGAGAATGACAAGTATGAGAATGACATGTATGAGAATGACATGTATGAGAATGACATGTATGAGAATGACATGTATGAGAATGACATGTATGAGAATGACATGTATGAGTATGACAAGTATGAGAATGACATGTATGAGAATGACATGTATGAGAATGACATGTATGAGAATGATGAGTATGACATGTATGAGTATGACATGTATGAGAATGACAAGTATAAGAATGACAAGTATGAGAATGACAAGTATGAGAATGACATGTATGAGAATGACATGTATGAGAATGACATGTATGAGAATGACAGGTATGAGAATGACAAGTATGAGAATGACATGTATGAGAATGACAAGTATGAGAATGACAAGTATGAGAATGACAAGTATGAGTATGACAAGTATGAGAATGACATGTATGAGAATGACATGTATGAGAATGACAAGTATGAGAAAGACATGTATGAGAATGACATGTATGAGAATGACAAGTATGAGAATGACATGTATGAGAATGACAAGTATGAGACTGACATGTATGAGAATGACATGTATGAGTATGACAAGTATGAGAATGACATGTGTGAGAATGACATGTATGAGAATGACATGTATGAGAATGACAGGTATGAGAATGACAAGTATGAGAATGACAAGTATGAGAATGACATGTATGAGAATGACATGTATGAGAATGACATGTATGAGAATGACAAGTATGAGAATGACATGTATGAGAATGACAAGTATGAGAATGACATGTATGAGAATGACATGTATGAGAATGACATGTATGAGAATGACATGTATGAGAATGACAAGTATGAGAATGACATGTATGAGAATGACATGTATGAGAATGACATGTATGAAAATGACAAGTATGAGAATGACATGTATGAAAATGACATGTATGAGAATGACAAGTATGAGAATGACATGTATGAGAATGACATGTATGAGAATGACATGTATGAGAATGACATGTATGAGAATGACATGTATGAGAATGACAAGTATGAGAATGACATGTATGAGAATGACATGTATGAGAATGACAAGTATGAGAATGACATGTATGAGAATGACATGTATGAGAATGACATGTATGAGAATGACATGTATGAGAATGACAAGTATGAGAATGACATGTATGAGAATGACAAGTATGAGAATGACATGTATGAGAATGACATGTATGAGAATGACAAGTATGAAAATGACATGTATGAGAATGACATGTATGAGAATGACATGTATGAGAATGACATGTATGAGAATGACAAGTATGAGAATGACATGTACGAGAATGACAAGTATGAGAATGACAAGTATGAGAATGACAAGTATGAGAATGACAAGTATGAGAATGACAAGTATGAGTATGACAAGTATGAGAATGACATGTATGAGAATGACATGTATGAGAATGACAAGTATGAGAATGACATGTATGAGAATGACAGGTATGAGAATGACATGTATGAGAATGACAAGTATGAGAATGACATGTATGAGAATGACAAGTATGAGAATGACATGTATGAGAATGACATGTATGAGAATGACAAGTATGAGAATGACATGTATGAGTATGACAAGTATGAGAATGACAAGTATGAGAATGACATGTATGAGAATGACATGTATGAGAATGACATGTATGAGAATGACATGTATGAGAATAACAAGTATGAGAATGACATGTATGAGAATGACATGTATGAGAATGACATGTATGAGAATGACAAGTATGAGAATGACATGTATGAGAATGACAAGTATGAGAATGACATGTATGAGAATGACAAGTATGAGAATGACAAGTATGAGAATGACATGTATGAGAATGACATGTATGAAAATGACAAGTATGAGAATGACATATATGAGAATGACATGTATGAGAATGACATGTATGAGAATGACAAGTATGAGAATGACATGTATGAGAATGACATGTATGAGAATGACAAGTATGAGAATGACATGTATGAGAATGACATGTATGAGAATGACATGTATGAGAATGACATGTATGAGAATGACATGTATGAGAATGACAAGTATGAGAATGACATGTATGAGAATGACAAGTATGAGAATGACATGTATGAGAATGACAAGTATGAGAATGACAAGTATGAGAATGACAAGTATGAGAATGACATGTATGAGAATGACATGTATGAGAATGACATGTATGAGAATGACATGTATGAGAATGACAGGTATGAGAATGACATGTAAGAGAATGACATGTATGAGAATGACAAGTATGAGAATGACATGTATGAGAATGACAAGTATGAGAATGACATGTATGAGAATGACAGGTATGAGAATGACATGTATGAGAATGACATGTATGAGAATGACATGTATGAGAATGACATGTATGGACTTGAAAAGTGGAAAAACTCAATTTCATAAATTATTGCAAAGGCCTAAAAAAAAAATAGGTGTGGTTACGGTAACCCGACCTACCCTATTTTTAGGGGCCAACCCTATAACTTTTTATTACATTTGTCCAAAAAAAACAACAAAAAAACCGAGTGCAGAAAACGCAATGAAAGCTGAAGCGCCCGAGTCGCACACTTATTTCCCTGTCAAGTAGGTTTAATTTGTACACATTAGAAAAAAAGTTTAAAAAAAAAAGTGATTGCCTACCTTCCTACCCTATTTTTTTTTGCTATGTTACCGTAACCACACCTATTTTTTGTTGTTGGCCAAATCAGATAAGTTCACAGCAGAGAGGATACTGCTGCCCCTCCACTTTTAGAGACATGTTTACCCTACGCATTATGGTATTGTGGGATGGCAGACCTTACAGTATGTGTTTTTGTTCATTGTTTATCCAGCTGCCGACAGAACTGTTTGGCAAACTGTCCACGGTGATGAAAAGCAAGTCGGCGGAGATGAAAGAAAAACTGTCCAACTACATCAAGAACGACCCGCAGGCGTCTGACAGGTACAGTGTTTGTGTGGATGTGAGGGGGATGTGAGGGCAAACCTGGAAACACATACAATTTCACCCTATTTTGTTCCCATGATTGTCTAGAATATGATCAGTGGAAAAAAATATGGCGAGAAAAATGGCTAGACTACTTTCCTTCACAAGCGCATCTCGAAGCTGATCCAGTATTTTGACACATGATTACAGTTATTGTCAGTAAACATTGAAAGAAGCATTTGTTTTAAATGTATTGTTAGGGAGGGAGGCGGGGGGAGGGAGGCGGGGGGAGAGTGTGGATGCATGTACCTTTGTGTGCACACACATATACACGTATACTTTTTGTTTGTGTGTGTATGGGCCCATATTTGTGTTTGAAAGTAAAGTGTTGGTTACTGTATGGATATGATTTTGAGTCATTCATGCATATGATGTGCCTCTCAGAATGTAGTTTGTTGTGTGACAGACATGTGAGCACCACAGACAGGCTGGGCAAGCGCTACAGAAACATCGCCAACGTCTTCACGATAGGTGATGACGACGAAGGTCAGTGTTTCTCTTCTTCTTCTTCTTCGTTCATGGGCTGGATTTCAGGATCTTTTCCCTGCGCACTTGGTCTTGTGCTTGCGTGTACACACGTAGGGGGTTAAGTCACTAGCAGGTCTGCACATAAGTTGACCTGGGAGATCGGAAAAATCTCCACTCTTAACCCACCAGGCGGCAGCGACCGGGATTCGAACTCACGACCTCCCGATTAAGAGGCCGATGTCTTACCACTGGTGTTTCTCTTCACCATCTTCTCTTTTCCTTGTTACCACAAGTTGCTTTCATTTCCCCATTGCTGTTTACACTTTATTTGCCATTCCATGAATGTCACCTAAAAAAAAAGTACCGGCACGGTTGGCCTAGTGGTAAGGCGTCCGCCCCGTGATCGGGAGGTCGTGGGTTCGAATCCCGGCCGGGTCATACCTAAGACTTTAAAATTGGCAATCTAGTGGCTGCTCCGCCTGGCGTCTGGCATTATGGGGTTAGTGCTAGGACTGGTTGGTCCGGTGTCAGAATAATGTGACTGGGTGAGACATGAAGCCTGTGCTGCGACTTCTGTCTTGTGTGTGGCGCACGTTATATATCAGAAGCAGCACCGCCCTGATAATTTGGCCCTTCGTGGTCGGCTGGGCATTAAGCAAACAAACAAAAAAACAAACCTAACAAAAAATCTAGAGGAATTCTCAAGATTTGCTCTGGTGGTGTAATTTTTTTTCCATTAAAAAATTGGGGGGGGGGAGGATACAGTGGAACCCCATTATAAGGCCGCCAAAAATCAGAGAAAATTGGGTCTTAAAAAAGAGTGAGTCTTAAGCATAGATGTAAAGAACAGAAAATCTGAAAGAGCGACGGTGAAAGTCTTTAAAGGGTGGTTCTACTGTAAGTGTAATCAGAAGGGGACTTCAAGTGACGGTTCACAGCATATGAGCTGAACATCTTCCTAAACTGCATGATTCCAGAGATAGAATCTTAGGCTTTTGGGTCGTAAAATCAATCCCAGGTGATTCAGTGACACTTCTATGTTGACGATGATAACTACAGTGATGATAATGGAGACGATGATAATAACTACAGTCATGATGATAATGGAGATGACAACAACAGCATGATCTCTCCCCCAGGTGAGGACGGCAGTGGGGACATGTCGGAGGACGAGCACAAGGAGACAGTCAGTCTGGACACGTGGCGCAAGAAACCCGACGTGGTCTACGCCTGTCAGTGTAAGGAGGTCAAGAGCAACGGATTCACTTACCCCAGGTATGCACTCTCAGTTACTCTGAGTACATCTAAGCAGATCTTTCTGTTTCTCTCTCTGTGAGTCTCTCTCTCTCTTTCTCTCTCTCCGTCTCTTAATCTCTCTCTCTTTCTCTCTTTCTCTCTCTCTCTCTCTCTCTCTCTCACTCTCTCTGTCTGTGGCGACTTTTGGTTAACTCATTCGCTGCGCGTCTAAATTTCCCCTGTGTTCCCTGCCAACGCGCGATTTAGAGCCATTTTGAAAAAATTATTAAAAATCAACAACACAAGATAACCTTACATACCTTATGTTTTTGCAAAGTTTGGAACTTACTCTTTTAGAAAATATATGAAACATTTGAAAGTACATACCTTTTGTTGTCTTCATATCCAGGCAAAATATCCAATTTGAAGCAAAACAAAAAAACTTTCTACGTCATGGGTTCATCATACACAATGTCATGATCGACACTTGCATTGCCCGAATCATCACCCAAATGATCGTCCATTGGCACAAAATCGTCACCAGAATCTAAAATATCATCTCCACTATCATCATCACTGAGGTCAAGATCAGAACCGTACTGAATAACACGTTCTAGCACTCTTTTCAAGTTACTACGTCTCAGCAGAACGATCCGCCATCTTGGAAAAGTCAAAACACGTGGGTCGCACACCGTCAACAAAATTTTTATTAATCCCAACAATTGAAGGGAAGTAACTGTTTACAGTGAATGGTACCACCGTAGACAGATAGAAGTTCATTGCAGGGGTTGTTTCCCTTGGTCAGCAGGACCCGTTTACACCGTTAAAAATTCGTGATATCCGTCGGAACTCAAGTACCGGCACGCAGCCAACGCTAAACACAGGTGTCGGAATTCCAGTTCCGACACGCAGCGAATGAGTTAATTCAGTTTACTTTTTGTCCTTGGAGAATGTCCTCAGGCTGCTATTGCTATGTCTGGGGATAGATAGCATGCGGTCACTTGTCTTGTGCTACCGTTTTTCTTCTGCATGCATGAATTTGTTTTCTGATTTATTGCACAAGCATGCATGCACACTGGGATGTTTTGACACTTATCTGACCCAAAAAAAACCACCCTGAAACAGAACATTTTCTCATGCATTCCTTACTAATCCCTCTTTCACCAGTATAGCCATATTGTGTTTTAAAGAATAATGTATCATATTTTGGTCAAAACCAGAAATAATGTACATGTATAATAAAAATGACAAGTGACTATACTCCATATTAATGTTGCAGCACCCTGATCGTGACCAACAGCCACCTGTACATACTGCGCGACATTCCACAGAAGAAAGGCATGGCTCTCATCCAAGCTCGGCGAGCGTTGGGCTCCGTGGTCAAAATCACATCCAAGAAGAAATACCCAGAGCTCATCACGTTCAAGTACGGCACGCATGAAGACGACGGCTTTCATGTCACCGACGTCGACAAGTTCATTATTCCTACCGCGTCCGAGGCCACCAAAAAAATCAAACAGCAAATTATGAGAGTTTTGGACGCTCTGGACAGCTAACGCTCACAGCGAAACGCATTGGGAGGGGGATGTAGGGGGAATTAGGGGAGAGATTGAAAAAAAGGGACAGAGAATGAGAGACTGTGTGTGTGTGTGTGTGTGTATGTGTGTGTGTGTAATTTAGTTAACGCATGGTGGTGTGTGTGTGTGTGTGTGTATGTGTGTGTGTGTGTGTGTGTGTGTGTGTGTGTGTGTGTGTGTGTGGTTGTTGCATGGAGGTGTGTGTGAGAGAGAATGTGTGTACATGCATGCACAATGTGTGTTGTGTTGTGTGTGCGTGCATACACAGTGTGTGTGTGTGCATACTCAATGTGTATATGTGTGTGTTCGCATACACAATGTGTGTGTATATGTGTGTACATGCATGCACAATGTGTGTTGTGTTGTGTGTGCGTGCATACACAGTGTGTGTGTGTGTGTGCATACACAATGTGTGTGTGTGTGATCTAAGGATATTCTGAACGTAAGATTGATTAAATCAGGAAGTAAAAGCAAAAGTATGCATCATTGAAGGAGGCTGTTAGGGTTGCTGATATGATTAGAAATAGTGTTGCTCTCACTTGCTGGAGTTTGCATGTGTGATTCTGAACATTGGCCAAGGGAATGAAGCAGACTGCCACTCTCTTTTATATATTATACATGTATGTACATTATCATCAGAAAATCCAGTGTGATTTTGTTGTCTTTGCTATTTGTGATATCCCTTTCAAGCCACAACTCAGATTTCAATGAACAAAGAACAATTGTGTAAAGGACATTTTGAACGCGAACGCCAAGCTCAGAGGCGATTTGATATAGATAATATGGTGTAATCAAAAGTGAATTGTATGTAACTGGAGTTACAGATGTATTGCTTTGTGATGGGGACAAGAAACACTCGTATTAATGGGGTCTTTGTTTGTAAAGTCGTTTTAGATTTTACCTTGTCAGGTTGGAAACAGCTTGTCTGTTGCTGACATTAAACAAATTAATGCTTGTCCACACACAAATCTGGAAAATTGGTTGAATATCTTATGCATGTGTGGGTGGTTAGTGTGCTCAAGTACCTGGATGTTCTACTGCTTTTAAGCTCATCTGTTTCTTTTTCTGCTCTTTTGGTTGTGAAATAGAAGAGATAGATGCAATATAAACAATACTCTCTGAGGTCATCACTTTCTGACAAATATTTAGCTTGTAAAATCTTTATTTTCTCCATTTTTGCACAACTTCCATCCAAAAGAAATTGACGCAATGTCAAAGAAATGGGCTGGTTTAAGCAGAAAATAAATACAGTCATAAAGGGTTAAGACAGATTAGGAAAGAGTACATAATGTTGTCAGTGTTGACCATTAGATAAAATCAGAGTTAATGATGACAATTAGTAATACCCCCTGATGTCAGAAATCACATTTCGGTTGTTGAGTACAGAGGTATAAAAACATGTCAGTCTTGTTTTAGAGGATGGATTGTTCATTTTACTGCATCAGTAATTACTTTCAAAAGTCATTTTCTGTAATGTTCAACCATAAACATAAATGTACTCTACAGTTTAACACCCCCGGAATTGTTTTGCAGGAAGTGTTAAATGTAATACCCCTTGCTTTTCTTGCCAAGACATATGACAACTCTTAAGTATTTTGATAATATGAACACTGGTACCCTTTTCCTAGTCCATGCATGTACTTTTGCATGTACTTTCAAATGTCACATCAAAGTCATGAACTGTTACTTGAAAGGGGGTATGTATGTTGTATGAGAGGGCCTCATTGAAACTTACAGCATTTGAGATTGAAACTTGTATTCACTGTTCAATTTAAGATGTTTTTCTCATAGCGCCAGGAGCAACCTAAGTTTGATTTTGTATTGTTGTAGTCCTGTATGTATTCAAGTTGTGGAATTTTTTCATGATTCACTGGACATGAAGTGCAATATGAACACGTTCATTATCCATTATAATAAAGAATAAGGTCATGTAGTGCTGATTAGTATTATCTGCTTGAAGTACAAGTGCTTGCTTTATTATGAAGATTGCCCCACCATTCCATCTTTCTCGTGTGTGTGTGTGTGTGTGTGTGTGTGTAATTTGATCTTTCTTCTGTGTGTGTGTGTGTGTGTGTGTGTGTGTGTGTGTGTGTGTGTGTGTGTGTGTGTGTGTGAGGGAAATGAGAAAGAGAGCGAGAGTGCATTTTCTTGAGGTAACAATGTTTTGTGATGATCAGAAACACTCCTCAACTTTTTGATGGGCGCTATCCTGCCAGACTTTGAAGTGAATTAGAATTGCCTGCCAAGATTCTTTTTTCAGTCACATGGCAGGACAAACTGCAACATGTTACAACAAAATAAAAGTGTTGCTACACTCTACTTAACAAATTAGTGCATAGAACAGGTGCTGAAGGAAGGCTTTACTTTTTGCTGTTCTTGGTTTGCTCATTTTTACATTTAGTCAAGTTTTGACTAAATGTTTTAACATAGAGGGGAGAATCGAGACGAGGGTCGTGGTGTATGTGTGTGTGTGTGTGTGTGTGTGTAGAGCGATTCAGACTAAACTACTGGACCGATCTTTATGAACTTTTACATGAGAGTTCCTGGGTATGGTATCTCCAGACGTTTTTTTCATTTTTTCGATAAATACCTTCGCCTTACGCGACTTGTTTTTCCTCATCACGAATAACACAAAATGTGAGTAAGCAAGGTCAAGGTCTTTGGAAAACAAGGTGTCTGGAAAGGAGAGAATGTTACTATTGTTGAATCATTTTCCGGAATAATTTGTTTCGTCAAAATCCCCCCCGCGGGTTAGGGGGAAGAATTTACCCGATGCTCCCCAGCATGTCATAAGACTGGCGACTAACGGATTCTGTTTCTCCTTAAGTGTTTCCTGTATAGAATATAGTCAATGTTTGTAAAGATTTTAGTCAAGCAGTATGTAAGAAATGTTAAGTCCTTTGTACTGGAAACTTGCATTCTCCCAGTAAGGTAATGCATTGTACTACGTTGCAAGCCCCTGGAGCAAATTTTTGATTAGTGCTTTGGTGAACAAGAAACAATTGACAAGTGGCTCTATCCCATCTTCCCCCTTTCCCCGTCGCGATATAACCTTCGTGGTTGAAAACGACGTTAAACACCAAATAAAGAAAGAAACACAGTTTTTGAATGTTACTATTGTTGAATCATTTTCCAGAATTTGTTTCGTCAAAATCCCAATCTGTGCCACAGCCAAAATTGAGGCAGACTCTTTTGTCGCAATTATTTTCACCAAGTTAGTGACACATGTATGACTTTTATTGCTTGAATACTGCATGTATGATAGTATTGTATGATAGTATTGTATGATAGTATTGTATGTATACCATGGGCTGGGCTCACTCGTTGTGTACAAAATGTACAGTACATGTATCTGTTTATCCTGAAACATGTCCATACATATTTTAATTGTCATATTTGTTGTACAGTGTACTTAAACTCCAATATTTATTTTGTGTAGGGACTGTTTTGATTAACCTGAGTTGATCCTCATGTGGCTGACCTGTTGATGCAAGTCTGTGTAGATTATTTCTTTTGTTGCTTTATTGTGTATTATTCTGTCAGATTTTTTCAATTTTCTTTTGGGCATATTCTGTCCCATTCTTTTCGATGGCAGGGAACATACTTATAGTCCCAATGATTGAGGAGGGATTTGGGTAGAATGACCCCTATTCAAGCTATATTAACCACATAGTTATTCAAATGTGTTTGAACATTCAAAATTGTGGCTGTGAATACATGTTTTGAGGTAGGCATTATGTGGTTTTATTATTAGCACTGAAGCACTGCAGAGCACCTGGTCCTTGGTATTGAAAACAAGACTTCCAGATCAAAGGTCTGAATGGTTTTTTTGTTTGTACGTTTTTATTTTAGTAGGGGGAAACTGTTTTTCGAGTGGTAAAGTGCATGTCTTTGATGTGAATATGCAAAATAATTGTCACACAAACTTTCATCCAAAAAAAACCTCTTCCACGTTTGTGTAATGGAGAATGCTGTTGTGTTTTTGCATCAGAAACTGTGTGGTTAATAAATATGACAGAGAGAAAAAGTGCCAGTGACCAGTTAGTCTTGTCGTTCAATGTCAACTTTCATTATGTGTATTCTCTCACCGTGTTAATTTTGTACTGTTTGTTCAGTTCCAATATTTCTCACATTCTCTTGCCTATCTCTTCTTCTTCTTCTTCGTTCATGGGCTTAGACTCCCACGTTCACTCATGTTTTTAGCACGAGTAGATTTTTACGTGTATGACCGTTTTTTTTACCCCGCCATTCAGGCAGCCATACGCCGATTTCGGGGGAGGCATGCTGGGTATTTTTGTGTTTCTATAACCCACCGAACTCTGACATGGATTACAGGATCTTTTCCGTGCGCACTTGGTCTCGTGCTTGCGTGTACACACGAAGGGGGTTAAGTCACAAGCAGGTCTGCACATAAGTTGACCTGGGAGATCGGAAAAATCTCCACTCTTAACCCACCAGGCGGCAGCGACCGGGATTCGAACTCACGACCTCCCGATTAGGAGGCCGACGTCTTACCACCACGCCACTGCGCCCGTCATTCTCTTGCCTATGAAAGTGATCCTGTTCTTTAGCACAGGGGAATCAACCTTTTAAGAGCCCCCCGCGGGTTAGGGGGAGTCCCATATTGGTTGGGACGAGAAAGAATTTACCCGATGCTCCCCAGCATGTCGTAAGAGGCGACTAACGGATTCTGTTTCTCCTTTTACCCTTATTAAGTGTTTCTTGTATAGAATATAGTCAATGTTTGTAAAGATTTTAGTCAAGCAGTATGTAAGAAATGTTAAGTCCTTTGTACTGGAAACTTGCATTCTCCCAGTAAGGTAATACATTGTACTACGTTGCAAGCCCCTGGAGCAAATTTTTGATTAGTGCTTTTGTGAACAAGAAACAATTGACAAGTGGCTCTATCCCATCTCCCCCCTTTCCCTCGTCACGATATAACCTTCGTGGTTGAAAACGACGTTAAACACCAAATAAAGAAAGAAAGAAAGAACCTTTTAAGACCAAAAATGTGAGACAATCAGGAGGTAGTCTTACAATGGGGACCAAATTGACGGAGGTTATTAACAGAAAATCTCATAAAGCAAATGGTTAAGGAGCGGTGGGTGTTGGGAGCTTAACTAGTTTTATTTTTGTTATTTTGAAAGAAATTGTTATCAATTGCGATATGAATTTCCTGATTTTCTGTCTTTTCAGATTTTTTTCTCGATTTTTTTTCTGACTTTTGCCTTACTGTGTCTGTAAATTTTTTTCTTCTTCTTCTGCGTTCGTGGGCTGAAACTCCCACGTACACTTGTGTTTTTTGCACGTGTATGACCGTTTTTTACCCCGCTATTTAGGCAGCCATATGCCGTTTTCGGTGGAAGCATGCTGGGTATTTTCGTGTTTCTATAACCCACCGAACTCTGACATGGATTACAGGATCTTTTTCATGCGCACTTGGTCTTGTGCTTGTGTGTACACACGGGGGGTGTTTGGACACTGAGGAGAGTCGGCACACAAAGTTGACTCTGAGAAATAAATCTCTCGCCGAACGTGGGGACGAACTCACGCTGACAGCGGCCAACGGGATACAAATCCAGCGCGCTACCGACTGAGCTACATCCCCGCCCACCCCCCTTTTAAGACTCCCTCTCTTTTAAGACTTACATTGTCTTGTTCAGATTTCTGGAGGTCTTAAGAGGTACCACTGTATGGGCATAAAAAAGAAAGGGAGAACAGGGGACACAGATGCAGAGGGCTAGAGAAGAAGACTTGATTCTTGTATGATTTGAAGAACTTTTATTATCGTGTGTACATATTTACTCGTGTAGATATCACAGACAGCAGAAAGTCACCTATACTTGTACATGTACATGGATAATGAATGTACAATGTGTGTACAACAAAATATATTTAATTTCAATCCCCCTCCTTGTGTCTGTCGTTTTTGTGAAATAAAAGAATGTTTTGCTTGTGTTCGCCAAACAAATGCTCTAAAAAAAAATCGCGTCGACTTTTACTGAACAATTTATAGTTAACTGGGTTTCTCATTGAAATTAAAGACATGATGGCCAGCTCAAGAATTGGCTCCAAATTAAACCAAGAAAGTGCCATATTCATGTATAGTTTAAAATGCCTTTGCTTCAACAGTTGCATTATAAAAGTCATTGCCAACATTAAACACAAAAGGAACTTCAAAATAAACCTCCTAAAATACGTAGAGGTTACATGCCGAGTCTCAGTGATTATCAAAAATAATGGTCGAAGTTAGCGGATCATGAAAAATGCGAGCTTTAGCGAGCTTTTTCATGACCGCGAACTGAGACCATTATTTTTTATAATCACTGAGACGAGGTGTGTAACCTCTTTATTCCTCCTTTTTAAAGTTATTCAAAGAAAAGAGGAGTTTTTTTGCGAAAGTTTGATCGAATCCTATTCTCTCAACCAGTCAACCTGCGCAGGCGATCGATTAATGCGCGGTTGTATAGTTCCGTGCAAATCATTCCATTCTGTTAACACTTCTTGTCAGTTTTCCTATTTTGGGCTAAAATCAAGTACACAGATATGCTGTTATTCTGCTGTGGCGGCAAAGGCAGATATTGTGTGTTCTGTATATGTTTTGGTATCGCTTAGAATAATGTTTTTTCGTCAAATGGGACTAGCAGACGAACTTTTGCACCCGTGTTCCAACGTTAAAAACTGTATGAAGTTCAGTTTTCTGGAGAAAATAGTGTATGAAACCCCTTTATGTTGTTTAAATTGATGAGATGTGTGCATTTGGTTGCGTGTGATCTGTTTATTAAATGAAATATTGTTGAAAACTGACCGTCGGATTGCAGTCTGTTGTCGAAGGAACTGAGTGAAAAGAAGGGGAACTACTCTTGTCGCTAGACAAAGTATGAGTTACTTGCCTTGGGAAATTGCTTGTGATGAACGGCTTGACGAGATTCAGAAAACAACCGAACTCATGGATTTTATATGGAGATTCATGTGTTCAGGCCTGTAGTTGTTAATTTAAATGCGGTATGTTTGTACTGTTTGCTCCAGAGATGTATACTTCGTACATTAGAGCGTTCGGAACTTTTCAGTCGCAAAAAGTAGTACCGAAACAGAACAACCTCTCAACCCATTGCACTATCGAGGATTCAGGCTGTTGCTGGGTCGTTATTTGTTTGGTTGCTGGGTCATTATCGAAAAATAACTACCCCTACAAGTTTACAGAGGTAAAGAAGCAGAGGGGGGAATAAATCTTATTAAATGTAATTCAAACATAAAACAGAATAACTTCAATTTTATATCACAGTTAATGGTGTGCATGGTTCAAGCTTTTATCAAGAGAGAGACGACATGCACACAAAAAAGTCAAACAAGTGAACGTGTTTCACCAACAACGAAAAAGCCTGGGGGAGAAAAAAAGAGCTGGAAAAAAACCGCAAAGCCCAAACCAAATGTACTTAGCAGCCTTGACTTTTTTTTCTTCATACAGATCCGAGCAGCATTTTTTTCACCAGTAATTTTGGTTTCGACAAACAAAACAATGGAAAACAATCAGAATTTCTTATTTTGCAGCTCTGAGCAAATTGTGTCCACTTCCAAGTTGGATGAAAACGGCTCTGACAAAACACTCCAGATGCTAAAACGAAACACATCTTAGAAAAATATTCTTCTCAGCATTCCATCCGCATAATTATATCAGTCTGTTTAACTTCACAACAATGCATCTGCCTCCAGATAGAGCAAGACAAACAGAAGACAGCCAGTACACTTACAGTACACAATCACACACAAACAGAAACAAACAGGGGGAGTAACTATCAAGGACTGTGCGTCATAGGGGGTTGTGCAGGGGGCAGTATGTGCCCTCCTTTCCGAGAGAGCAGCAAGATTTCGTCCTTGAGGGCGTCAATCTCCTGGGCTTGAAGCTGTACGAGTTGAACCAATCGCTGTCGCTCGCGTACATCCGCTCGTCGCACCGCCACGTACTCGTCTCCCTGTGAAACAAATCGAACGCAGACTAACGTTATTGGACTGTTCAGAAAACTTTGAGCTTTCCAAGTTTCATTGAAGTAATCTGTGGTATGCTTACCTCCCCTCTTTTCATGTAAAAGTTCTGTCAGTTTATCCATAAAAATGGAAGTTCCAGGCATAGTCACAGTCATTGCAGCTAAATGTTATCATCTAACTACAGTCATTGCAGCTAAATGTTATCATCTAACTACAGTCATTGCAGCTAAATGTTATCATCTAACTACAGTCATTGCAGCTAAATGTTATCATCTAACTACAGTCATTGCAGCTAAATGTTATCATCTAACTACAGTCATTGCAGCTAAATGTTATCATCTAACTACAGTCATTGCAGCTAAATGTTATCATCTAACTACAGTCATTGCAGCTAAATGTTATCATCTAACTACAGTCATTGCAGCTAAATGTTATCATCTAACTACAGTCATTGCAGCTAAATGTTATCATCTAACTACAGTACAACCTGTCTATAATATCAACCCAATGGACTAACCGAAAGTGATGGTTATAGGCAGGTGGTGTTTATGGAAAGAAAACATTATGTAGAAACATTCTTCATGGGATCCTTAGGGGTGGTTGTTGTGGTCAAGTGGTTGTTGTGGTCAAGTGGTTGTTGTGGTCAAGTGGTTGTTGTGGTCAAGTGGTTGTGGTCGAGTGGTTGTGGTCAAGTGGTTGTGGTCAAGTGGTTGTTGTGGTCAAGTGGTTGTTGTGGTCAAGTGGTTGTGGTCAAGTGGTTGTTACAGTGGAACCCCCCTGTTAAGACCCCCAATTTAAGACTCCCTCCTTTTTAAGACCTTGTTTTCTCAGACTTTCTGTTCATAACCTCTGTAAAATTACCTCCATTTTAAGACTCCCTCCTTTTTAAGACTCCCTCCTTTTTAAGACCTTGTTTTCTCAGACTTTCTGTTGATAACCTCTGTAAAATTACCCCCATTTTAAGACTCCCTCCTTTTTTAGACCCGATTTTCTCACATTTTTGGAGGTCTTAAAAGGGGGGTTCCACTGTATTGAGAGAGGGTCACCAGAGCAGGTTGGACGATATGTACAATTCTAATAAACAATCAACGCTAAACGGAGTGATACATACCAGGTTTTTCTGCCGTTTGTCCAAGGAGCGTTGGTACGATTTGTTCTCCTCCAGTAGCATGCCCAGCTGATCCAGTCGCCTGGTGTTGTCCCGCACCCGCTCCGTGATCTCAGTCCGACACCCGTCAATGTCTTTCTGCAACACCAAACACCCGGTATTCCTCAGATGTTTTTGATTTATTTTTTTTAGCAAAAACTTTTGACTGTTTCAAACCTCTCTAAAATTTCACGGACAGTTCCGGCCTTATGCCATAAGATTGCTTTCAAAGTTCCATGATACCAGCTGTTTTTTTGTGAGGTATACATTTGTCTTTTTTAAAGTGTGTGTGTGTGTGCGTGAGTGAGTGTGTGTGTGTGTGTGTGTGTGTGTGTGTGTGTGTGTGTATGTGTTTCATATCATTTAAACAGAACAGACAAACACACACAGCGCAACAAAAAAGAAAAAAACTAAAACTATAACAACGAAAAAACTTACGTCCCACTTGACCAGCTCATCTGCACACAGCATCTCTATTTGCCGCAGCTTTTCCTTCAGTTCCTCTATGGTGCGGTTAACAGTCACCGTCTCCAACTTCTCCATGTCGACAGTGCAGCCGAACTTGGCCACCATCATGGCGTCACACTTGCCTTCCATCTCTGCGATTTTGGCGTCAAAGTGGCGACGGTCTTTAATCAGCTGCACGTGTTTGCGGCGTGATTCCCTGAGAGAGAGAAGCAAGAGAGGTTAGCTTGTGCAGGTACATGTAAGATGGTGGACAGTATTCAACAGTTTTAGAGAAAGACACAAAGAGGTAATATCTATATCTATATACGGCTTGTCTGTGTCTGTCTGTCTGTCTCTCTGTCTGTCGGTCCCTTCGCGATGCACGGCCAAAGTTCTCGATGGATCTGCTTCAAATTTGGTGGGCATATTCAGGTACACCCAAAACACAATCTGGTCGATGAAAATTTTCAACACGTGCTCTCCTTATCTTCTCCAGTGTTTTGCGCGTTTATCTCCCTTCCTTCGTATGGTGCGCCAGCAAAGCCGGCGTACACCCGGCAAAGCCGGGTCCCCGGCAAAGCCGGGTATTCGGCTCTACTTCTTCCCGGCAAAGCCGGGGTACCCGGCGAAGCGGGTATTCATCTAGTTTTACAATAAAGACAATCAGCAAAAGAACTTTAGCAGTGTTTTGGATTGTGATTTGCTCATGTCTTATTTCAGGGGTATGTGTGCGGGTCCAGGGGGGGGGCTGAGAGAGAAAACTGTCATCTGTGTCTTATTTCAACAGTTCAGCGGTGAATTTCTATGAACGGGTGACCACAAAGATACACCAAAAAATGCAAATAAATGCTACTTTCCACCACTTCATCATTGCAAACAACTCGCTGGTCAGAATAAGTCACACAGCCTTACTTTTCACACTGTTTACTCCCACAATCCACTTTCTTCTTATACGTATTTATACCGCAAATCTTACTGAAAACATTTCAACCAAAACCCTACAAATTACACACAAATCTTACCTCGTGTGTTTCTTCTGCAACATTATTTCATGCCCCAGCTCCTCTATACAGTGCTCTAGATCTTACTTTATACATTTTAACAAACATTTACCCTTCAAATTTCACACAAATCTTACTTCATGTGTTTCTTCTGCAGCGTCTTTTCATGCTCGAGCTCCTTGATGCGGTGTTGCAGACGCACGACGCCCGGCGACTCGAAGACGAGCGTGTTGCTGAGGTCGGAGGGCAAGGTGGAGTTGATGATGTACTGGATCTGGTGCAGGTGGAGCGTGGTCACAATCTTCAGTTCATTCAGCTTCTGCTGCTTCTCCAGCTGTGGACAGAGAGAATATGATGTATGTTCTTTTCTGATGGAAAAAATAAAGAAATCTAAAAACAAATAGACTGCCAACGTTCCAAAATTCAGGATAAAAAAACAAGAAAGGTACGTTGTTGGAATGTTTAATTATTGACAAAACAAAACGTTACAATCACAGATATAAAAAAAAAAAAAAGGACGAGGCAAAGCATTAATTTGTCATTTGTACTTTATGGTAAGGCCAAAGCTGTATGTCACAAGGTCGCGGTTAGCCGTAGACTTCTGTGCACTAGTTGCACTGGTTAGTCTGCAGTGAGGTCCCTGCAAGTTTGCAGTGACCTTGCTGCAACCTTTCCATTTCTGTAAGGGATTGAGCTGTCAAATGCCCAACATGCGTCTAATAATTATGCTGTGAGTTTAAGAGTGCATGCAGCTCCTAGAATAAAACCAGCACTAAGAGCGCATGATAATTTAACCTAATGTTTAATATTTTTGACAAAATGTGACACACTCATGCATGTCAAATATATCCAATGATATTGACCTCAAGCATCAGGTTCTGTAGCTGTTATTGAAAAATGCTGTGTTTGATTTTTGTTTGTTTTCTTTCAAAAGTTATTTCTTACTGACCTGGAAAGCCTCTAGGTCGTTCTGTGCCGTCTTGAGTGAAGAGTCGATGATTCGCGCCTTCTTCTGCAAACCTTCCAGCTCCTTCTTGAGAGTCTCACTGTTCTTCTTCTCCTCCGCTAGCGCCTCCTCACAGTCCAAGCGACGCTCTCGCATTGTGGTCGCTGCATCGTACAGAGTCTACACACACACACAAAACACATTGACGTTAACACAGCTGAGGCTCTACACTCTGTGTCATTCTCTCCCCGCTGTCTGTGGCTTGAAAATAAGTCAAGCCAGGCAGGGTGAGCTATGAGCTATAAGGGGCTCTGGAGGGTTCGGTCGGCAATTAGATAAGTAAGCAAAGGGTAAAGGTCAGCTTTTTCAGCTTGTTTGTTTGTTTGTTTGTTTGCTTAACGCCCAGCCGACCACGAAGGGCCATATCAGGGCGGTGCTGCTTTGACATATAACGTGCGCCACACACAAGACAGAAGTCGCAGCACAGGCTTCGTGTCTCACCCAGTCACATTATTCTGACACCGGACCAACCAGTCCTAGCACTAACCCCATAATGCCAGACGCCAGGCGGAGCAGCCACTAGATTGCCAATTTTAAAGTCTTAGGTATGACCTGGCCGGGTTTCGAACCCAAAGACCTCCCGATCACGGGGCGGACGCCTTACCACTAGGCCACCGTGCCGGTATCTTTTTCAGCTATCAACTTAGAGAATTCACATGGGAGTTAACAGATTTTATGTTTTTTTGGAGTTACAGCAGTCCCTGCAATGTACGGCCCCCGGCGTGAGCGGACACCTGACATGTACGGACACATTTGCTCGGCACGGAGTGTTTTCCTTCTATATTTGCCCCCCCTTAAACGGACACCTGCAAAACGTGGACACTGACACTCATTTTCGGTCCCAACACTAGGTCATACCTCCAATGTACGGACAGACCATCGTCAAATTTTCACCACAACAAAATCGATAACAGAGCAGTCCGGCTCTTGGTACAAAGATCACAGCCGCAATGGCGTGATGACAGTCACTGATAACTTGAGTGCACATGTACCCATCAGAAGGGGGGGGGTAGTTTTGGTCAGGAGTGGAGTACATGTATGCGAAGATGCCAACATGAAACTGCACTGTGCTCTTTATTATTCTTGTCTGTTGGACGTAATCAACAGAAACCACAGTCGATGAAGGTCCTGAGCGAAAGAGAGTGAAAAACCGGCCACAGTTCTCAGCATCGTGTGTCTGTGTGTAACCTCTTTCATTGACAAGATACTCTTGTTTCCCCTCAGCCTTGACCAGTGAGTCGGTTGCCTAATCTGTGAACCCTTCAGTTGTCTTGCTGTGTCAAAAGTTACGACACAGTCAACTTGTTTTGCTCTGAGTGAACAGTTGGAGCTGACCTCTCTGGCCACAGCCCAACAGCACATGGCTGGAGGGAGTGAGAGAGAGAGAGGGAGGCGGCGGGGGGGGGGGGGGGGGTGGAGGGGTAGCTGGCTAAACTCTGTGGGGTGTCCGGTGTCACTGAATGTCAGCAGGAAGAGCATTGGAGAGAAATAGATAGGTGTACTCTTCCACACAATTTCCAAGCATCAGTTGTCACGGCTTGGGGTAGGCATTAGTGAGGGAGAGTGGGAGCTGTGTTATGTACAGTGTATTTCCGACTGAAGAGTGAAAAGTCACTGCCATGCCACATGATCGGCATGCAGTCAATAAAGCCAGACAAGATGAAAATAAATTACATGATTATGACATGCAGCTCTATCTGCTGCTATTTATTCAAACTGGGTTTGAAGCTTATTCTTGCAAAGCATCTGCACACGCTCCTCTGTGCTGTGTTTGTGTGGCTGCTTTCGTATGTCAGCTAGTGCATGGTGAGTATGTTCACTGCCTTGAGGATTTATTTTATCTCTTCTTTTCAACACTTTTCATACAAATCATTTTTACAGAACGTTTAAAGAAGTATTAGGAGTTTATTGTTTAGTAGCTTCAAGAAGTGATTAGCATATACTCAATCCTGTTGTTTGTGTGTCTCCGCTGTGTGAGTGTATGGGGGAGGGGGTGGTGTGGTCACCCCTCCCGTGACCGGACACCTGCAATGTACGGACAGTTTTGCTATGGCCCAAGGGTGTCCGTTCATGAGAGGGACTGCTGTACATTTATCAAAAGTACGAGACGATGAAGATGTGTTGGTTCTAGGTGATAATGCGTTCTGTGAGCGATGGAGAAACGCAGACAGGGCGCGTGCATGCCGTGTCCATAGATGCACACACACATTTTCTTACAAATGATTTAGCTAAAAACTTAGCTAGCTCACCTGATCACAGCCAGGTGGACAAATGTCAAGGTCGTAGCCTCCCATCTCCGACTCTGACTCTTCATCCGACTCCTCCCAGTCAGAATCGTCATCAGATTCATCCTCACTCTCATCGTCAGAGCCTGAAAAATAGAAACGCAAATTAAAACTGGAGCAGAAGCAAAACGTCAAAGAGGATAAAACCTGAGATTGAATGCAAATTATCCTGTTCCCACAATAAGAAGCCACAAAATGACAAAAACCATCACAAAACATGCTCACCTTCTCATTTATTATTATTTGTTTATTTATTCATTAAAAAACAAACATTTTTATATAAAGCCGAGGTTTCCCCCTCTCAAATGGCTTTGCCGTGAGGGCGTACAATTTATTTCCGTCTTGCTCACCTTCTCCCTCCGTGGTTTTCTTCTTGTTGCGCTTGATCTTCTTCTTGAAGACCTTGGTGAGGTAGTCTTGGAACTTGTTGTCGCCCACCGTGGTCAGGAACGTCTGGTGCACCGTGCGCTCCTTCTCCTGCATCTTCTCGATGTCCTTTCGCTTCGTCTCCAGGCGCGCCTGCACCTCCACAATCTGCACACAGGTTGACAGGTAGGGTCAGGTGAGAGAAGAACCGTAATGCTGCTGTTCGACGTTCGTCCTTTAATTTTAAATACTCATGGTACACTTAGATATCTGGTCTGATGGGTCAGTAGGCGGCTGATGAGGCCTGTCCGGGCCAGTAAACACCTTCCACATGTAGGACACACATGGGAAGGTTCGGTTATTGAGGTACTGGCAACCCTGGCTTTGAGGAGTGAATGCTTTGCTCTACAACAGCAGTTCTTCTATCTTCAGCCGTCTGGGCACCAGACTGAATCAGACTGCGCCAGTTTTGTCTGTTGTGGGCACGCTGCTCCCAGTTTTGTCTGTTGTGGGCAAGCTGCTCCCAGTTTTGTCTGTTGTGGGCAAGCTGCTCCCAGTTTTGTCTGTTGTGGGCAAGCTGCTCCCAGTTTTCTGTTCTGGGCAAGCTGCTCCCAGTTTTGTCTGTTCTGGGCAAGCTGCTCCCAGTTTTGTCTGTTCTGGGCAAGCTGCTCCCAGTTTTGTCTGTTCTGGGCAAGCTGCTCCCAGTTTTGTCTGTTCTGGGCAAGCTGCTCCCAGTTTTGTCTGTTCTGGGCAAGCTGCTCCCAGTTTTGTCTGTTGTGGGCAAGCTGCTCCCAGTTTTGTCTGTTGTGGGCAAGCTGCTCCCAGTTTTGTCTGTTGTGGGCAAGCTGCTCCCAGTTTTGTCTGTTGTGGGCAAGCTGCTCCCAGTTTTGTCTGTTGTGGGCAAGCTGCTCCCAGTTTTGTCTGTTGTGGGCAAGCTGCTCCCAGTTTTGTCTGTTGTGGGCAAGCTGCTCCCAGTTTTGTCTGTTGTGGGCAAGCTGCTCCCAGTTTTGTCTGTTGTGGGCACGCTGCTCCCAGTTTTGTCTGTTGTGGGCAAGCTGCTCCCAGGAGTTGAATTGAAAGTTGAAGTCTTGGAAGACACTTTTAGAGTGTCCTTGAACCTTCCCAACCTCTTCCAATCTTTTCACAACATCCTCATAGCATCTCCCTCTCTTCCTCACACTCTCAAGGTCACATGCACACAGATGCAAACACACATGTACCCATACTTCTTCTTCTTCTTCTTCTTCGTTCATGGGCTCAGACTCCCACGTTCACTCATGTTTTTAGCACGAGTGGATTTTTACGTGTATGACCGTTTTTACCCCGCCATTCAGGCAGCATACGCCGATTTCGGGGGAGGCATGCTGGGTATTTTCGTGTTTCTATAACCCACCGAACTCTGACATGGATTACAGGATCTTTTCCGTGCGCACTTGGTCTTGTGCTTGCGTGTACACACGAAGGGGGTTAAGTCACTAGCAAGTCTGCACAGAAGTTGACCTGGGAGATTGGAAAAATGTCCACTCTTAACCCACCAGGCGGCAGCGACCAGGATTCGAACTCTCGACCTCCCGATTAGGAGGCCGACGTCTTACCACCACGCCATTGCGCCTGTCAGTACCCATACACAAAGCCATCCAACCACTTCACCCCACCACCCCAACACACACTCCCCACTTCACCCCACCACCCCAACACACACTCCCCACTTCACCCCACCACCCCAACACACACTCCCCACTTCACCCCACCACCCCAACACACACTCCCCACTTCACCCCACCACCCCAACACACACTCCCCACAATGACCGACCTTGTTCTGCATGTCAAGTTTCTCCTGCTGCTTGGAGGTGACCTTCTCGGCCAGCACGTCTTCACTCTTCTCGTACTCCTTCAGTAGGACCAGCTCCTCAAACAGCGTCACCTGTCTGTTCACCACGATGGCACACATTTTCATCAACAATTACGCTAAATAACCAATCCATATACAAAGATGGGGGAAAACATTCAATGAATGCTTCTGCTAAGCTAAGGGTTATAACTTTTCGTCAGAGCAGTCAAGAAATGCAGAACACACAGACGCCAGTCATAGCAAAAGTAGATGAGTGATGCTTTGCTGTGAGTGTGTATTTTAGACAAAACAAACAGAACTGCGTGCAATGCGCTTGTGGTGGGTATCACTGACACCACCGTAGAAAATGAGCTAAGGGACACAACTCCAGCAGAGGCACCCATTCATGTGGAAAGTATGACAGCTTCACATCACGTTGACACATGGAAAAGGTCAAATTCAGCAGCAAAAAGTTCACTAATATCACTCATAATAAAAAATCAATGGAACTAATTTATGCCAGGAGAAATAATAAGCACTGAAAGAAAAACTAAAAGTAAATATGTCTGACCTGAGGTCAGCATTCTTCATGACGGTATCCAGTTTGAATTTCTCGTCTCTGACCAGACGCAGCTCAGCATCGAAGGTGGTCACCAGCTTTTCCATTTGGCCGAGCAGACGCGACTGTTTGTACTCCAGCCTGCAAGTAAATATTTTCTCCATCATATGTCTTTTTGCCTGGTATTTAGAGTACAGCGTCAGAAAAATCTGTGTCATTGACAGGTGCATCTTCTTCTTCTTCTTCTTCTGCGTTCGTGGGCTGAAACTCCCACGTACACTCATTTTTTTGCACGAGTGGAATTTTACGTGTATGGCCGTTTTTTACACCGCCATTTAGGCAGCCATACGCCGCTTTTGGAGGAAGCATGCTGGGTATTTTCGTGTTTCTATAACCCACCGAACTCTGACATGGATTACAGGATCTTTTTCGTGCGCGTTTGGTCTTGTGCTTGCGTGTACACACGGGGGGTGTTCGGACACCGAGGAGAGTCTGCACACAAAGTTGACTCTGAGAAATAAATCTCTCGCCGAACGTGGGGACGAACTCACGCTGACAGCGGCCAACTGGATACAAATCCAGCGCGCTACCGACTGAGCTACATCCCCGCCCAACAGGTGCATCAAAACAATGGAATCAAAAGTTCTTCAAAACTGGATGCGTTTGTTCATGTGGTAAAAAAGGAAAACAAATCAGCCCTCCCACTCCTACATCAAATCAAACCAAAACAAACAAGAAATTCCTCCGAGGTAGGAAAAACACCCCCGTCAAAGGGAAATAACCTTCTCAGTTGGTGGCAGTGACTGAGTGAGAATGGTTATTTCCCTTTGACCATTAAGATGTCCCTCTATAAGTCCTTGTAGAATCTTAATCCACCAATAACTCCCTAACCGTGTGTTTGACTGGTCCCAATTTTTGTAAGGACCGTCTCAGGAATGTATAGAACCTGTTCACCAAGTTTGGTGACGATCGTTCCGTTCATTCTTGAGATCTATATGCGAACACAAACAAACAAACAAACACATCGACCGAATCCTATACACACCCCTATACCGGGGGTGTAAACATCAAGCCAACCAACCAAAGAAACAAACAATGAGAAAAGTACATTTATACTCTCCACACAAACATCAACATCAAAATGGCAACTAAAAAAAGTCCTTCCTTAGCCAAATTCAAAGTTTTGGGGGTAGATTACAGACATTATATGTTATTTGTATTTTGACCAATATGTGACATTTTACACAGATCGAGACAGTCAGTGTTCCTCCAAGACAGCGTCAGCGGTTGAGGTGAACAATGGCAGTCGAGATCTGTGTAAAATGTCATAATTATTATGGTCAAAAAAACAAATAACAGTTATAAGTGTCGGTCGATTTTTAGTAAAAATTCCTTTTACTTTTTATATTGAACGCACACAAACCTGCATTCTTGTAGTCTTGGCTAGCCCCCTAAATATGAATTTTCGTCAGACTCTCATGTCACATGGATCAAAGAAGGAAACACCAATGTAAAATCGATGCATTAAGCTCCATGGCACTGCACTCTATTTTCTTATCGCAACACTACAGACAGTAAAAGTCCACACGAGGACTGGGTGGCCGAGTGGTAACGCACTTGCGCTCGGAAGCGAGAGGTTGCAAGTTCGACCCTGGGTCAGGGCGTTAGCAATTTTCTCCCCCCTTTCCTAACCTAGGTGGTGGGTTCAAGTGCTAGTCTTTCGGATGAGACGAAAAACCGAGGTCCCTTCGTGTACACTACATTGGGGTGTGCACGTTAAAGATCCCACGATAGACAAAAGGGTCTTTCCTGGCAAAATTGTATAGGCATAGATAAAAATGTCCACCAAAATACCCGTGTGACTTGGAATAATAGTGAATGGCTGATGTGAATGCGTGATGTATTGTGTAAAAAAAATTCCATCTCACACGGCATAAATAAATCCCTGCGCCTTGAATATGTGCGCGATATAAATTGCATAAAATAAAAAATAAAAATAAATCCCTGCGCTTAGAACTGTACCCACGGAATACGCGCGATATAAGCCTCATATTGATTGATTGATTGATTGATTGATTGACAGCACTGAGTGGGAACATAACCGTGCTGACCTGATCTGCTCCGTCTGCTGGATCTCTTTCTCCAGCGGAGACAGCGTCTCTTCCTCCTCCTCCAGTTCCAGCTCCTCCTCTTCCTCCTCCTGGGACCTGGCCGCGTTGCTGATAAACGACATCTGCTTGTACGCTGCCACCGTCTGTTGATCAGAGGAGAGGGAGGGGTTAGAGAGAGTGATAGAGAGAGAGAGGGGGGAGGGGATGTGTGCGTGCATGTGTGCGTGTGCGTGTGTGTGTGTGTGTGTGTGACTTGAGGCGAGGAAGCTTTGAGTGTATACTGCTAGTTTTAGTGAATGTATTTTTAAACTTATGCTGTCCAGTGATGTTTTTAAATTAATGTTGGTGATCAGTTTATATAAATGATGCGTGTGTTGGTGTACATGGCTGGATTGAAATGTTTCTTAACCGCAATGTCATCACAAATTCCCAACCTTGGGCAATTAAAGATTCTGTATTCTTCTGTGAGAGAGATGGGAAGGAGAGAGAGACAATGACAATGACAATGAGAGAGAGAGACAATGACAATGACAATGAGAGAGAGAGACAATGACAATGACAATGACAATGAGAGAGAGAGAGAGACAATGACAATGACAATGAGAGAGAGAGAGAGAAAGAGAGACAGGGGTGTTAGGGTAGGAGGCAGAGAAAGAGAGAGAGATTCATTGGGATGGAGGGACAAAGAGAGAAAGAGACAGACAGACAGACAGACAGACAGACAGACAGACAGACAGACAGAGAGATGTGGGAGGAAGGGAGAGCAAGAGAGAGAAAAACAGAAGAGAGAGACAGACAGACAGAGATGGAGAGGGCGACATCAGAGGGGGAGAGATGCATATGTGTGTGTACATGCGTGCAGCCGAGTGGCTTGCATGTGTTTGTTTAAGTGCACTCCTGCCAAACATTTAACTGCATCCTGTCGAAGAAACCTAATAGGGTAAGACTGACCGGCTGAGGAGCAGCACCGCCACCAAAGCCACTGCCTCCAAAGTCTCCCCCTTGCTGCTTGGAGGTCGCTTCCTGCTCCATCATCTCCTTCTTGAAGGTGATCAGGGTGTCTCTGGTGTACTCCAGACGTCTGGTAAAAAGTCATGATCAGTATGAGAAATCAGTGACAGTATAAAGCCTAGCCTTCAAGACTCTCCATTTCAAAGTCGTCTCACGCCTCAGGCCTATCTTTTCTACACAGAGTCTGCAAGTTTCCATGAGAAAACATGTTTTTTGTTCAGTATTTCTCAAGTAATTTCTTGTACAAAACGACAAAAGTGTTACTGAAACAGTACGGTAAAAAAACAGAAAATGAAAAAAAATTAAGCACACAAACTGAGAAACACAGCTTTCCACACACACACACACACAAGCAGAGAGACATATATGCACATAAACGAAGACATTAAAAAAAAAAATGTACAAACAAAAACATATTGCCACTCTCTTTCTCTCTCTCGCTTTGTCTCTAATCTAATCTCATCTCACAAAATCATCTCACTTTTCAGGCATCTCCTCAGAGTGCATCTCAGGAATTTCGGGTGCAGGGCGGTGCTTGGACGGCTTGAGGTCGGCCTGAACATCGTTTAGCTTCCCCACAAGTTGACGGATCTCCTCGATGATGCGGATCTTCTTGTCCCTTAGCGCCAGCAGGCGAACGTTGAACTCATACTTGTACTCATGAATCTGTCAACAGAAGTAACATTATAGAATCTGTTGTTGCTTCAGGCAAGCATGTCAACAGAAGTAACATTATAGAATCTGTTGTTGCTTCAGGCAAGCATGTCAACAGAAGTAACATTATAGAATCTGTTGTTGCTTCAGGCAAGCATGTCAACAGAAGTAACATTATAGAATCTGTTGTTGCTTCAGGCAAGCATGTCAACAGAAGTAACATTATAGAATCTGTTGTTGCTTCAGGCAAGCATGTCAACAGTGTGGCTGAGTGCTTTTCTGTTTTAACAACCACAAGCAAAGTTTGCCTCATGTTTTGTCTGCACACTTGAAAAAACAAAAGAGTCAGATAAAAAATGTAAGCCATGAAAGACAAGAATGATTTGTGTGTGTGTGTGTGTGTGTGGTGTATGTGTGTGTGTGTGTGTGTGTTGTGTGTGTGTGTGTGTGTGTGTGTGTGTGTGTGTGTGTGCGTGCGTGTGTGTACATCAATGCATGTGCCAGAACTCATTGAACATTTTTTTATTCTGATTCCAGTGCAGGCCACTCAAAAACAAGCAAAGACCCGCCACTCCTGGCATAATAAAATGTTCCACCGTAAATCCCAGGCTGGATAGCTTTATTCTCATTCCAATGTTGGCAACATAAAAACTGACAATGACAAACATAATGAAACTTTGTACTGTTAGTATTCAATTTTAGGCAGTGAAAAAAAAACACCAAAAAAACATTTCTTGATAAGTGAACAGTTAGAATTTTAGACTAGTGAAGCAAAGCGCTCTTCAAAGATCTGATAACAAAGGGAAGTAAACGCTCTAAATGCATATGAAATATCTAATTGAGTTTTGTTTGTTTGTTCGTTCATGGGCTGAAACTCCCACGGCTTTTACGTGTATGACCGTTTTTACCCCGCCATTTAGGCAGCCATACGCCGCTTTCGGAGGAAGCATGCTGGGTATTTTCGTGTTTCTATAACCCACCGAACTCTGACATGGATTGCAGGATCTTTTTCGTGCGCACTTGGTCTTGTGCTTGCGTGTACACACGGGGGTGTTCGGACACCGAGGAGAGTCTGCACACAAAGTTGACTCTGAGAAATAAATCTCTCACCGAACGTGGGGACGAACTCATGCTGACAGCGGCCAACTGGATACAAATCCAGCGCGCTACCGACTGAGCTACATCCCCGCCCATGTAATGGAGTAAGTGAGAGTTATTTAGAACCAGTCTCCCGGCACCTGAGAGAATAAAAAGCATTGAAATGAACAAGCGACTTTCATAATAGTGAAGAGTTAGGTTTCCCTCATACCTGGTCCTTGAGAATAAGCAGACGTCCCCGAGCCTTCTCCACGTTCATCCTGAGGTGATCGGGGACGACGTAATCTTTGGCCGTCTTCAGCTTGTAGTCGCCCATGTTCTCCTCGGCCTCGTGGATGGCCTCCACGTCAGACGGGTCTTCGTAGTTGTCGTCCGGCTTGGAGGCGTACAGGTCCTCCCACTGTCAAAGAAAAATATAGCATTGTGATAAATTTATTTGAAGTACAAGAAAAGATTTTTTAAAAGTCTTCGCAGTTTCACACAAAAGCAAGAAAAATGCAAACAAAGAAAGTAAGCAAATAGGCACAAAGGTTGATAGGTGGACAATTTCATCAAACTTTTATTGAATTTATTTTTAAACCTAGAGTTAATGTAAACAAAAAGAAAATAGAAATGTAAAAGAAACACACACACACACGCACGCACACATACAAACACACACACACACAAAGAGAAAAACTATGCACAAAATTTAAAAGAAAAAAGTGACATTTTGTGTACATAATTACACAGGAGAATAAATAGGGCAGCTAGTACACTATAAAAAAATAAAAAATAAATTCAGGGGAAAAAAAACCATAACAGAATACATTTTGTTCTTTCACAGGACAAACAAAAAACTAGAAGTGAGAACAAAATCCACCACAAAACTGACCATGGCTCGTCGAATGGCTCGTTTCTTCTTCTTTTCCTCCACTTTGGACAGGGCCTTGGAGATGCGTTCCCCCATACTGCCCTTCAAGGACGTGATGACCTTGGATTGTACGTCTGCATCCACCGCGTCAGACCCCTGCCCCGCTCCCTCCGCCATTCTCTGCTGGCCTGAGCACAAGAACACAATTGTTTTAAGGACATACATCATTACATGCCGCCACAGATGCAGTGTGATGAATAGAAAACAGCACAGACACAGGTAGAAATCCTGTGGTGTCAGGCCCGGTAGCTCAGTTGGTAGAGCACTGGACTTGTGATCGGAAGGTCGCAGGTTCGAATTCGGGCCGGGACGGACACGGGTCAACTTTATGTGCAGACCCAGAGACGGAAGCCATGTCCCACCCCCGTGTCATCACAATGGCACGTAAAAGACCTTGGTCATTCTGCCATAAGTGCAGGTGGCTGAATACACCTAAAACATGCAGACGCCTGGGTAGCGCGACTCCGTTGCTGCTAGCTTTCCACTGGGAGGAAGCGACCCGAATTTCAAAGCGATGGAACAATAAAGTAATGAAAAATGAAATGAATGATGAAAAATGATGAGTTTAAAAAAAGACTTTAGACTTTCAGGTAGTTCAATAACAGACAAGACCCATTCAAGGAATCAGCACTTCCAGGAAGAAATTCAAGAAATCTAGTTTATTTATTTATATGGAAGATTTATTATAGCGCTTGACGTTCTCTAAGCGCTTTACATATTAATTTCTGCCGTGTGAGATGGATTTTTTTACACAATATATCTCGCATTCACATCGGCCAGTAAATCTCAAGCCATTACGGCAAATATTTACTTTTCACGGCCTATCATTCCAAGTCACACTGGTATTTGGTGGACATTTTTTATCTATGCCTATACAATTTTGCCAGGAAAGACCCTTTTGTCAATCGTGGGATCTTTAACGTGCACACCCCAATGTAGTGTACACGAAGGGACCTCGGTTTTTCGTCTCATCCGAAAGACTGGCACTTACGCCCTGACCCAGGGTCGAACTCGCAACCTCTCGCTTCCGAGGCAAGTGCACTTACCACTCGGCCACCCTTTTCACATATGTTGAGGTTACATGCCGAGTCTCAGTGATTATCAAAAATAATGGTCGAAGTTAGCGGATCATGAAAAATGCGAGCTTCAGCGAGCTTTTTCATGACTGCGAACTGAGACCTTTATTTTTGATAATCACTGAGACGAGGTATGTAACCTCTTTATTCCTCCTTTCTTCAGTTATTCAAAGAAAAGAGGAGTTTTTGTGCGAAAGTTTGATCGAATCATATTCACCCAACCAGTCTACCTGCGCAGGCGATCGATTAATGCGCGGTTGTATAGTTCCGTGCAAATCATTCAATTCTGTTAACACTTCTTGTCAGTTTCCATGTTTTGAACTAAAATCAAGTACACAGTTATGTTGTCATTCTGCTGTGGCGGTAAAGGCAGATAGTGTGTGTTCTGTTCATGTTTTGGTATCGCTCAGGAAATGTTCTTTCCTCGAATGTGACTAGCAGACGAAGTTTTACACCTGTGTTCCAACGTTAAAAACTGTATGAAGTTCAGTTTTCTGGGGCAAAATAGTGCATAAAACCGCTGCATGTTCTTTAAGTTGATTAAATGTTTGCAATTGATTGCGTGTGATCTGTTTATAAAATGAAATATTGTTGAAAACTGACCGTCGGATTGCAGTCTTGTCGATGCAGCCGAAATCTGGAAGGGGAACTACTCGTGTCGCTAGACAAAGTATGAGAGTTACTTTTCCTTGGAATCTTGCTAGCGATAAACGATTGTGCACGGCAGATCTGAATTCAGATTCATGTGTTCAAGCCTGTAGTTGCTGGTTTAAATGCGGTATGGTTGTATTGTTTGCTCCAGAAATGTATATTTTGTACATTAGAGTGTTCTGAACTTTTGAGTCGCAAAAAGTAGATCCACAATGTGTACAGTCTCTACCCATGAGCTATCGAGGATTCAGGCCCGTTGTTGGGTAAGTGATTTTGGTTGTTGGGTAAGTTACCGAAAAATAACTAGCCCTACAAGTTTACAGAGAGAAAGAAGCAGAGGGGGGAATACATTTTGGTAATCTGCTCCCCCCCCTCCCCCTCTCCACCACTCATTTCACAAATGCATTTGGTTAGTATCTTCAACAACTGTATGTGCTCCTAAACCAGACCCTCCCCTCCCACATCCTCTCCCTTTATTGATATGAAATTAGTGCGGAATATTACACTGTCAGAATCTTGCAGCGTGTGTTTGACGCTTTGTATAAAAATATATTCAACTGAGTGCAATGGCAAGCAAAGCAAAGCAAACTAGAGATCCTGACCTGCCAGAAGGTCGCGCGTAGGGTCGCGTGTAAAGTCATCCTTGGTCTGCCCCATGGTTTTCTTGCGTTCGTACTCGGCCTTCAGCTGGTAGAAGTCCTCGGACAGCTTGTTGGCACGGAAACTGGTCACCTCATGGGGCGTCATGAAGGCTTTCAGCACAATGCGCTCGCACTCCACAACGTCCTTGAACCTGTAGTAGAGGTGAACGCTTTCATGTCAAACGGTGTTGGTATAAAGAACGATAAAGCTGAAGAACGCAATTTGCAGGCTGCTTTGTGATGAAGGGTAAAAAGTGTAGCCTCAAACATGAACGCTTTCATTTCCTTACTAGAACAGACAGGAAAACAGACAGACAGACAGCAACATACACACACCTAGTACCTATCACTTTTTACACCAACAGTTCCATCTCATGCTTACACATTCATTCCTCCTACACTCACAACATTTCCCAACCCCCTTCCCTCCCTCCACCCCTTACTTGGCCCTTCCCTCAATCCACTCTCTGGAAATCCTCAATCAAGCACAACACCTTTTGCGGAGTTTCTCCAGCGCCAGTCTCTGTTTCTCCGACTCCCAGGCGAGCTCTTTCCGCACCAGTAACACACGATCGTGGGTCTGTTTCTCCAGCTCCAGCTTGATCTCACGATCCATCTCAAACTCCTGAAGATTCAAACATACAAGAAATGGTTGATTTGATGACCAGTCAAACTTTTGCAGCAGGATGAAATAAGAATGAGAGGAACTGGGAAAAGTACTTGTGCCAACATTTAAGTGCTTTTCCTACCATAACATTCTGCAAATATGACTGTGATACTCAAAGTACGTAAGAGTTGGATGAGTTAGTGAAAAAAATGGTGGGGCACCAAGGCATAAGTATATATAAGTGTCTCAAACTTTGCAACAAGAGAAAGTCCTTCATTTGAATGGAAACACACATGAGCACACACACGCACACACACACTCACACACACACACACACACACACACACACACACACACACACACACTCACACACACACACGCACGCACACACACACTCACGCACGCATGCACACACACACACACTCACGCACGCACGCTCGCACGCACACATGCACACACGCACACATGCACACACACACACATGCACACACACACGCACACACGCACACACACACACACACACACACACACACACACACACACACACACACACACTCTCTCTCTCTCTTTCTCTCACTAAACACACACAAATACACTGGCACCTGCTAACAAGCACACAGAGCAAGAAATCCACAGAATGCAATATTCTTCTTATTCTTCTTCTGCATTGAAACTCCCACGTACACTCATGTTTTTTGCCCGAGTCTGTTTTTACATGTATGATCAATTTTACCCCGCCATTCAGGCAGCCATACGCCTCTTTCAGGGTAACCATGCTGGGTATTTTTGTGTTTCTCCAACCCATCAAAGTCTGACATGGATTACAGGACCTTTTCCGTGTGCAGTTGGTCTTGTGCTTGCATGTACACACGAATGTCTTCACTAGCATGTTTTCACATAACCTTACCTGGGAAATCAGACAAATCTCCACCCATAGCCCACCAGGCGCGGCCGGGATTTGAACACGTGACCTTCCGCATTGGAGGCCAGTGTCTTATCCCCTAGGCCATTGCGCCCGTCAATATTCAATCAATCAATCAATCAATCAATCAATCAATCAATCAATCAATCAATCAATCAATCAATATGAGGCTTATATCGCGCGTATTCCGTGGGTACAGTTCTAAGCGAAGGGATTTTTATTTTTTATTTTTATTTTATGCAATTTATATCGCGCACATATTCAAGGCGCAGGGATTTATTTATGCCGTGTGAGATGGAATTTTTTTACACAATACGTCACGCATTCACATCGGCCAGCAGATCACAGCCATTTCGGCGCATATCCTACTTTTCACGGCCTATTATTCCAAGTCACACGGGTATTTTGGTGGACATTTTTATCTATGCCTATACAATTTTGCCAGGAAAGACCCTTTTGTCAATCGTGGGATCTTTAACGTGCACACCCCAATGCAGTGTACACGAAGGGACCTCGGTTTTTCGTCTCATCCGAAAGACTAGCACTTGAACCCACCACCTAGGTTAGGAAAGGGGGGAGAAAATTGCTAACGCCCTGACCCAGGGTCGAACTCGCAACCTCTCGCTTCCGAGCGCAAGTGCGTTACCACTCGGCCACCCAGTCCACTCGGCCACCCAGTCCACTCGGCCACCCAGTCCACTCGGCCACCCAGTCCACTCGACCACCCAGTCCACTCGACCACCCAGTCCACTCGACCACCCAGTCCATACATCCATCTTTATCCCTACTCCCACACCCTCTCACCAGTCTGTCCAGCTGCTGTTGCAGGGGCAGTGTTTCGTTCTGTTCCAGGATGGATTTGAACTGACGGCGGAGCTTTGCGATCTGTCTGCGGATGTCTCTCTTCTTCTCCTCCGCCTCCTTCATCAGCTTGTCATGCTCCGCCTTCTGCTTGGCGTCCTCAATGCTGTGGGGGAAACATACAGTTATAGGGAACCTCAGACACACAGATCAAGACACACAGACACAGACACAGGTATCAACAGAGACAAAGACACTCTCTCTCTCCCTCTGTCTGTCTCTCTGTGTTTCTCTCTCTCTTTGTTGTTGTTGCTGTGCTTCCTCTAAATGTTGTGTCCGTCTGTTGTATTAAGTGTTTGTATAAGGGACAGGTTGTAAGATTAACTCATTCGCTGCGTGTCGGAACTGGAATTCCGACACCTGTGTTTAGCGTTGGCTGCGTGCCGGTACTTGAGTTCCGACGGATATCACGAATTTTTAACGGTGTAAACGGTCCTGCTGACCAAGGGAAACAACCCCTGCAATGAACTTCTATCTGTCTACAGTGGTACCATTCACTGTAAACAGTTCCTTCCCTTAAATTGTTGGGATTAATAAAAATTTTGTTGACGGTGTGCGACCCACGTGTTTTGACTTTTCCAAGATGGCGGATCGTTCTGCTGAGACGTAGTAACTTGAAAAGAGTGCTAGAACGTGTTATTCAGTACGGTTCTGATCTTGACCTCAGTGATGATGATAGTGGAGATGATATTTTAGATTCTGGTGACGATTTTGTGCCAATGGACGATCATTTGGGTGATGATTCGGGCAATGCAAGTGTCGATCATGACATTGTGTATGATGAACCCATGACGTAGAAAGTTTTTTTGTTTTGCTTCAAATTGGATATTTTGCCTGGATATGAAGACAACAAAAGGTATGTACTTTCAAATGTTTCATATATTTTCTAAAAGAGTAAGTTCCAAACTTTGCAAAAACATAAGGTATGTAAGGTTATCTTGTGTTGTTGATTTTTAATAATTTTTTTCAAAATGGCTCTAAATCGCGCGTTGGCAGGGAACACAGGGGAAATTTAGACGCGCAGCGAATGAGTTAAACTTTGCCTAAAACCTTTATCCTTTTGTAATAAAGTTCTGAGTTCTCTCTCTCTCTCTTTCTCTCTCTCTCTCTCTCTCTCTCTCTGTCTCTGTCTCTGTCTCTCTCTCTCTCTCTCTCTCTCTCTCTCTGTCTCTCTCTGTCTCCCTGTCTCTGTCTCTGTCTCTGTCTCTGTCTCTCTCTCTCTCTCTCTCTCTCTCTCTCTCTCTCTCTCTCTCTCTCTCTCTCTCTCTCGAAAACTAGGAACCAAAGCAAAACTTAGTTCACTTGAGATGTTTTTGCTCCACGGAATTAACGACCACTATGAAACTGACCTGTATGCAGAAGGATCATCAATGTCGTCCACAATCTTGTCCAAGTCTTCCTTCTGCAATCAACAAATAAGTTTGTCAGAATTTCTGTTTATCTCTCTAAACACTCCCCCTCCCATACACACACAGCAACAGACAGACAGAGAAACAGACAGAGAAACAGACAGACAGATAGACAGAGAAATAAATCAATCAATCAATATGAGGCTTATATCGCGCGTATTCCGTGGGTACAGTTCTAAGCGCAGGGATTTATTATTTATTTTTTTATTTTTATATTTTATGCAATTAATTTTATATCGCGCACACATTCAAGGCGCAGGGATTTATTTATGCCGTGTGAGATGGAATTTTTTTTACACAATACATCACGCATTCACATCGGCCAGCAGATCGCAGCCATTTTGGCGCATATCCTACTTTTCACGGCCTATTATTCCAAGTCACACGGGTATTTTGGTGGACATTTTTTATCTATGCCAATACAATTTTGCCAGGAAAGACCCTTTTGTCAATCGTGGGATCTTTAACGTGCACACCCCAATGTAGTGTACACGAAGGGACCTCGGTTTTTCGTCTCATCCGAAAGACTAGCACTTGAACCCACCACCTAGGTTAGGAAAGGGGGGAGAAAATTGCTAACGCCCTGACCCAGGGTCGAACTCGCAACCTCTCGCTTCCGAGCGCAAGTGCGTTACCACTCGGCCACCCAGACAGACAGATGGCTCGTCGAATGGCTCGTTTCTTCTTCTTTTGCTCCACCTTGGACAGGGCCTTGGAGATGCGCTCCCCCATACTGCCCTTCAAGGACAGACAGAGAAACAGACACCCAGACAGACAGACAGGCAGGCAGGCGGGCAGGCAGACAGACAGACAGACAGACAGACAGATGCACTATCGATTTCCTCTAACTCCTCACCCCCACCCCATCCCTTTCCCACTCCCCAGCTCACCCTAGCAGAAGGCAGCCTGGCTTTGTTCTCAGCGATCCTCTTCTGCAGCTCCTCATCGGCCATGTAGTTGTACAGGAAGAAGTTTCCGTCGTCGCCCACCGACATCAGCTGCGTCTGCTCATAGGTCAAGGCCAGGGCGCGAACTCTGCCGGTCTGAGCATCGTGCATGGGGAGACACCAGAAGGCGCCCATGTTGGCCAGAGAGTGGGGGGTCAAGAGGGTCTGGACTCTGACGCTACCATCCTCCATTCCGAACAGCACTTGGCCGCCTGACACACTGTGCAAAGAGAGAGAACACAAGGAGTGGTTTTCATTCTCTGCAACTTTTTTGAAGCCTGGCTGTGATCAAGCGAGATTTTAAGCTGAATATTTTTAGTAGTACAAAGATGTATACAAATGTATGCACACATTTATGGACACACATACACATACATAAACACAGACATAACATTTCAAAGATCTGCACAAACAAATGACAAACAAGTGCGCGTGCACACACACACTCACACAATCACAAGCATGCACATAGTACGCACACACTTACAAGCATGCACTCACACACACACACGAGCAGAAACACACACACACACACACACACACACACACACACACACACACACACACACACACACACAATCACAAGCATGCACATAGTACGCACACACTTACAAGCATGCACTCACACACACACGAGCAGAAACACACACACACACACACACACACACACACACACACACACACACACACACACACACACACACACACACAGAGGGGAAGGAAGGTGGACTGAGCAGCTAGATGGACAACAGGTCGGATGATAGGAACAGAAAAGGGAAGTTGATGGGAAGAGGAAGGAGGGAAATATGAATACGTAACAACACAGATGTTTTTTTATATGGCGTGTATTTAATAATAATAATAATAATGCAAACTTTTATAGCGCTATTCTAGAAAAATGTCTACTCTTAGCGCTTTACAATACATACATCGACAAGCATACTATACACGCACAGGCAAAGAAACCGACCAAACATAACCAACAAACTATTCATGCACAGTCAAAGAAAGCGACCAAACATACAATACACGCACAGGCAAGATAACGACCAAACATAAACAAACATACTATGACCAAACATAACCAACATACTATACACGCACAGGCAAAGAGAACAATCAGTACATGTAATAATTACTGACAACTACTGTAATTTCAGTCAAGACTCAGCAGAAGAACATCATAGAGAAACATCAAGCCTCGAGCGAGAGTGTCTGTACTATATTCCTGCTTGCAGAGGCAAAGAATGGATCGAGGTCATGGAATACACAGGGAAAAGAGACATCTTCTTCTTCTGCGTTCGTGGGCTGAAACTCCCTCGTACACTCGTGTTTTTTGCACGAGTGGAATTTTACGTGTATGACCGTTTTTTACCCCGCCATTTAGGCAGCCATACGCCGTTTTCGGAGGAGGGAAAAGAGACATTACCTGAACTTGAGGGTGCTGATGGGAACGTCCTTGGAGTCGGCGACCGCGACAGACAGGACCGGTTCGTCCACCATGTCAGCGTGCGTCTTGGCCTTGGTGTCCTCCTCCGTGAACTTGCACTTGTACAGGTAGCCAGCGTCAAACTCGCCCTGCGACCAACATGAAGTTTATAATCAAACTACAAGAATGGAAGGTTAATGGAACGTTTAATTTATGACACAAAAATATGTTACATTTACAGTACGTCCACCCAGTGCTCCCCAAGATCCCAGACAAGTTTTACTTCTATGTTATTCACGTTTCCATGACGATGGTTGTTATAGACAGGCTGGATTGTATATCATACTTCTTCATACTTCTTCATACTTCTTCTTCTTCTTCTGCGTTCGTGGGCTGAAACTCCCACGTACACTCGTGTTTTTGCACGAGTGGAATTTTACGTGTATGACCGTTTTTACCCTGCCATTAAGGCAGCCATACGCCACTTTCGACGGAAGCATGCTGGGTATTTTTGTGTTTCTATAACCCACCGAACTCTGACATGGATTACAGGATCTTTTTCGTGCGCACTTGGTCTTGTGCTTGCGTGTACACACGAAGGGGGATCAGGCACTAGCAGGTCTGCACATTAGTTGACCTGGGAGATCGGAAAAAATATCCACTCTTAATCCACCAGGCGGCCGCGGCCGGGATTCGAACCCTCGACCTTCCGATTAAGAGGCCGACATCTTACCACCCCGCCACAGCGCCCGTCTATATGATACTGATACATGTACACACTGGCAGTGACCTTACGAGTAATTTTCAACGGCTGATGATTGACTAAGTCACCGAGACAAACTTCAGAAATCTGCCAGGAAGTAAGCCTTCAAATCAAGAAATCCTGGTGTCTGGATGGCAATGTTTATCCCCTCTTACAGACATCAATATTTTCAGCTCGATCCCTTTGCTATTTAGTCTACTTGATAATAAGCACTCCAGCCTAATTTCATAATCCATACCATTGAGAGCCAGAAGGACCCCTCCTCGTTGAGGTCATAAACGGCGTGCAGGATGGGAGAGGGATCGGAAGGAATGAAGGGATGCCACTCCTCCTCCTTGCCTGTCCTGGGATGCTCCTCTGAAAAATACATGTATCAGTAAATCATTGATCGGCAGTTATCGCAATCATTGTAAATTTGAGGTGAAGCCCTCTCAAATCATATTGAGCTTCAGTTCAGACACTACAAAATGTAACCGAGTGCCGAAACACCACAATCACCTTTGGAGGCGAAGTCCAATCAAACAGGATTGAAAATTTTAGAGCTTATTTCTAAGCCCTATAAAAACTGTTATGCATTCGCAAAGGAATCCATGAACATACAGAGAGATGATGATGATAAAATCGTTTATTTAACGTCACTCTGTAAAAACATTGGCGACATTTGTCTTAGATTAAAAACACACACAGGCGCGCACACAAACTTTCCCTTTAAAGGGATACAGAGAGACAAAAGCCGCCAGACCCCATCATAAACAGAACTCTACTTCAAAGGCGAACAACTCTGCAGAGTCTGCTGTGAAGGGCGACGGTAGTCTCCCTGTCACAAAAATACAAGATTAATGTTTCAAATGTTCAAACCTATGCACTGTTGTACAAATACTCTAACTGAGCTCAAACTTACATAATGGCTCCTCCCTTTCAAGACCAGTTTTCTCACATTTTTGGCGAGTTTAAAAGAGGAGTTCCACTGTATAGCATAACACTGGTCAACTCCCTGGCAAGAAATAAAAACCCACAGTTTACCTTCATCTCCCTGTTCCGACTCTGTTTCCAGTCCTCGTTCAATTCTCTTCCTCCTTTCTTCCTCCTCTCTCTTCTTCCTCTCTGCCTCTTCAATCCTCTTGCGCTCCAGCTCCTCTTCATGCTGAGGTTCACACAGACAAAGATGAGGAAAATCTTTCTTTCTTTATTTGGTGTTTGACGTCGTTTTCAACAACAAAGGTTATATCACGACGGGGAAAGGGGGGAGATGGGATAGAGCCACTTGTCAATTGTTTCTTGTTCACAAAAGCACTAATCAAAAATTTGCTCCAGGGGCTTGCAACGTAGTACAATATATGACCTTACTGGGAGAATGCAAGTTTCCAGTACAAAGGACTTAACATTTCTTACATACTGCTTGACTAAAATCTTTACAAAAATTGACTATATTCCATACAAAAAACACTTAACAAGGGTAAAAGGAGAAACAGAATCCGTTAGTCGCCTCTTACGACATGCTGGGGAGCATCGGGTAAATTCTTCCCCCTAACCCACGGGGGGTCTGAGGAGAAAGCTTAGTTTAAGTTCAACATATTTTTTCAACTCATGTTTATGTATATTTATCAGGAATAACAACAGCACAAAGCCACCAACTTTAAAACTTAACCTGCAGCAATAGGCGAATTCCAAAAATAACTCTGTCAGGTTTGTATGGACTGTGGAAGAGTGAATGCCCTTGCCAAAACCTCTGACAAACATTGGAGGGGCCAATCACTAGCTAGGGATCTGTCGGAAACACTTGCTCCTGTCCACGTGTTCCGACACACCCCTCACTAGTGATTCATCCCTCCAATGGAGTTATTTAAGAAAATCGTCTATTTTACTGTGACGGGAGGGTTTTTTCCAACTGAAAATGATAAAGTTCCTTTTTTCCTTTTTCTTTGAAATCATTCACACTGAACAATCCATTTCCCTGAAATCCAGCACATACAACACAGATGTCCAGCTAGCTTGCAAAATGATAACAGACAATGCTGATGCAGAGATGGGGTGAGAGAGGCAGTTTGAGAAAGAGAGAGATCGAGATCGAGAGAGTAAGAACAAGTCGCGTAAGGCGAAAATACAATATTTAGTCAAGTAGCTGTCGAACTCACAGAATGAAACTGAACGCAACGCAACGCAGCAAGACCGTATACTCGTAGCATCGTCACTCCACTGCCCGTGGCAAAGGCAGTGCCCGTGGAATTCGTTTTAACTTTCTGAGCGTGTTTTTAATCCAAACATATCATATCTATATATTTTTGGAATCAGGAACCGACAAGGAATAAGATGAAAGTGTTTTTAAATTGATTTGGAAAAAAAAATTTTGATAATAATTTTTATATATTTAATTTTCAGAGCTTGTTTTTAATCCGAATATAACATATTTATATGTTTTTGGAATCAGCAAATGATGGAGAATAAGATAAACGTAAATTTGGATCGTTTTATAAATTTTTATTTTTTTTTACAATTTTCCGATTTTTAATGACCAAAGTCATTAATTAATTTTTAAGCCACCAAGCTGAAATGCAATACCGAACCCCGGGCTTCGTCGAAGATTACTTGACCAAAATTTCAACCAATTTGGTTGAAAAATGAGGGCGTGACAGTGCCGCCTCAACTTTCACGAAAAGCCGGATATGACGTCATCAAAGACTGTTGCGAAAATGTACGCAAGCTATTCAGGTCCATACAAATACCGAGCACCGTCAGGCACCTATGGTCTATTTAATTAGGTGATGCAGCAAGTGCCTATGAATCGTCGGGAAAACCGAAGTATAATTACGTCAAAGTTTTGCTATCAGTTGACGTCATTTTGTTTGTCGTCAAGGAGTTGTCGTATTTCTTGAAGGAGTTTCCTTCAAAGCTTATTCTTTTACTTTCGATGTGATCGTCAGTTTACTTTGTTCATTAGTATTGGGAACATAAGGAGTTAGATAATAAATGAGGTTATTATTAGGTACGAAATTCTTGATCGCTATTTTCGCGAATAGACAAGAGTTTCCATTGGTCTAGGTTAGCTAACAACGCAAAGATGAGTTTCGGTTAGCGATTAAGGAGTTTGCGCAGAGAGAGAAAAGAATAACGATCGAAAAGAAAAGGCAACGGAAAGTGGAAGAAAAGGAGCGAAAGCATGAGAGGACCACAACAACACCGTTCTATGCCCATGCCTAGAAGCAAAACCCATCGCCAAGGGCGAACGAAGTTGGCAAGAGCTTACACAGAGGAGACACCCTATCTTTCACGGAGCGACCAGAGATCTGGCAGTGAGCGACAGCGGTAGCCGGTAACCGTCAGGGTGATGGAATCTTTTCTCGGTAAATATGTTTTTTAGATCCAAGTTGATTTTCCCAAGGTTACCAAGTTAATTTTTATGAGCACTGTATTGGTCACGGTATCACAAGTGTGATCAAATACCAAGATTTTATGTGATCACTGTAGATCAAACGTAATACATTGTATGAACGTTGAGCAGCATGAGGAACGAATGTGGATAATTAATTGTTTATAAAGTGCTGTAATGAATGATATAGTTGGATCTCCATTTGAATAACAAGATGTGTTTTTATCACACAGGTCTCAGGGGAAACGGTTTGTATGATGATAGAATAATTCCCAGTTCTGAGACTTGTCATTATTTCGACAGATATGTTGGTGTTTCGAGTTACGACTACGAGTTTCCAGTTCGAGATCTGAGGGACGAGTTTTTTTCACGATCAACCCTCTAACTTCGTGCGATGTTTTCCTGATCATCAATGATGAACTTTATATAACCGTTCGACGATAACCAGCCTGGACCACACGACGTTCCGACTGTCAACATCATCACTGCGTATTTTCAAGATGAGTGACTTTTAGAATTAGATCCAGGATATATGAACGATACAGAAATGAAGAATAACCCGTCGACCACGGAACAAGCCAGTAAATAAAAGTTGAATCTATAAATTTACAAATACGTCTTGTGTGTTTTGTGCATGAATCTGCAATAATGGTGTGATAGAATTTTTTTTAGAAACAAAATTCATTCTTGTTCTGATTTATAACGTAAAAGGTGAGGTCTTCGTACCCTCCGAGTACGCAACAGACAGGATCCGCAACAAAGACATTTATCAAAAAAATGAAAAAAACGTTCGGGGATTTCATACCCAGGAACTCTCATGTCAAATTTCATAAAGATCGGTCCAGTAGTTTAGTCTGAATCGCTCTACACACACACACAGACACACACACACACACACGCACACACACACACACACACACACGCACATACACCACGACCCTCGTTTCGATTCCCCCTCGATGTTAAAATATTTAGTCAAAACTTGACTAAATATAAAAAACAAGTCGCGTAAGGCGAAAATACAACATTTAGTCAAGTAGCTGTCGAACTCACAGAATGAAACTGAACGCAATGCAACGCAGCAAGACCGTATACTCGTAGCATCGTCAGTCCACCGCTCATGGCAAAGGCAGTGAAATTGACAAGAAGAGCGGGGTAGTAGTTGCGCTGAGAAGGATAGCACGCTTTTCTGTACCTCTCTTCGTTTTAACTTTCTGAGCGTGTTTTCAATCCAAACATATGATATCTATATGTTTTTGGAATCAGGAACCGACAAGGAATAAGATAAAAGTGTTTTTAAATTGATTTCGACAATTTAATTTTGATCATAATTTTTATATATTTAATTTTCAGAGCTTGTTTTTAATCTAAATATAACATATTTATATGTTTTTGGAATCAGAAAATGATGGAGAATAAGATGAACGTAAATTTGGATCGTTTTATAAATTTTTATTTTTTTTTACAATTTTCAGATTTTTAATGACCAAAGTGATTAATTAATTTTTAAGCCACCAAGCTGAAATGCAATACCGAAGTCCGGGCTTCGTCGAAGATTACTTGACCAAAATTTCAACCAATTTGGTTGAAAAATGAGAGCGTGACAGTGCCGCCTCAACTTTCACGAAAAGCCGGATATGACGTCATAAAAGACATTTATCAAAAAAATGATAAAAGCGTCTGGGGATTTCATACCCAGGAACTCTCACCTCAAATTTCATAAAGATCGGTCCAGTAGTTTAGTCTGAATCGCTCTACACGCACGCACAGACAGACACACACACACGCACGCACGCACAGAGTACACCACGACCCTCGTCTCGATTCCCCCTCTACGTTAAAACATTCAGTCAAAACTTGACTAAATGTAAAAAGAGAAAGAGAAAGAGAAAGAGAGAGACAAACAGACATGGACAGACATAGAAACAGGTAGGCAAACATACAGGCAAAGAGAAACAGACAGAGAGACAGATAGGCATACTGGGTTAAGAAGGCAGACAGAGAGACAGATAGGCATACTGAGTTAAGAAGGCAGACAGAGAGACAGATAGGCATACTGAGTTAAGAAGGCAGACAGAGAGACAGATAGGCATACTGAGTTAAGAAGGCAGACAGAGAGACAGACAGGCATACTGAGTTAAGAAGGCAGACAGAGAGACAGACAGGCATACTGAGTTAAGAAGGCAGACAGAGAGACAGACAGGCATACTGAGTTAAGAAGGCAGACAGAGAGACAGATAGGCATACTGAGTTAAGAAGGCAGACAGAGAGACAGATAGGCATACTGAGTTAAGAAGGCAGACAGAGAGACAGACAGGCATACTGAGTTAAGAAGGCAGACAGAGAGACAGACAGGCATACTGAGTTAAGAAGGCAGACAGAGAGACAGACAGGCATACTAAGTTAAGAAGGCAGGCAGAGAGACAGATAGGCATACTGAGTTAAGAAGGCAGACAGAGAGACAGACAGGCATACTGAGTTAAGAAACAGACAGAGAGACAGACAGGCATACTGAGTTAAGAAGGCAGACAGAGAGACAGATAGGCATACTGAGTTAAGAAACAGACAGAGAGACAGATAGGCATACTGAGTTAAGAAGGCAGACAGAGAGACAGATAGGCATACTGAGTTAAGAAGGCAGACAGAGAGACAGATAGGCATACTGAGTTAAGAAGGCAGACAGAGAGACAGATAGGCATACTGAGTTAAGAAACAGACAGAGAGACAGATAGGCATACTGAGTTAAGAAGGCAGACAGAGAGACAGACAGGCATACTGAGTTAAGAAACAGACAGAGAGACAGATAGGCATACTGAGTTAAGAAACAGACAGAGAGACAGATAGGCATACTGAGTTAAGAAACAGACAGAGAGACAGATAGGCATACTGAGTTAAGAAGGCAGACAGAGAGACAGATAGGCATACTGAGTTAAGAAGGCAGACAGAGAGACAGATAGGCATACTGAGTTAAGAAGGCAGACAGAGAGACAGACAGGCATACTGAGTTAAGAAGGCAGACAGAGAGACAGATAGGCATACTGAGTTAAGAAGGCAGACAGAGAGACAGACAGGCATACTGAGTTAAGAAGGCAGACAGAGAGACAGACAGGCATACTGAGTTAAGAAACAGACAGAGAGACAGATAGCAATACTGAGTTAAGAAGGCAGACAGAGAGACAGACAGGCATACTGAGTTAAGAAGGCAGACAGAGAGACAGATAGGCATACAGAGTTAAGAAACAGACAGAGAGACAGATAGCAATACTGAGTTAAGAAGGCAGACAGAGAGACAGACAGGCATACTGAGTTAAGAAGGCAGACAGAGAGACAGACAGGCATACTGAGTTAAGAAGGCAGACAGAGAGACAGATAGGCATACTGAGTTAAGAAACAGACAGAGAGACAGATAGGCATACTGAGTTAAGAAACAGAGAGACAGATAGCAATACTGAGTTAAGAAGGCAGACAGAGAGACAGACAGGCATACTGAGTTAAGAAGGCAGACAGAGAGACAGACAGGCATACTGAGTTAAGAAGGCAGACAGAGAGACAGATAGGCATACTGAGTTAATAAACAGACAGAGAGACAGATAGGCATACTGAGTTAAGAAACAGACAGAGAGACAGATAGGCATACTGAGTTAAGAAACAGACAGAGAGACAGATAGGCATACTGAGTTAAGAAACAGACAGAGAGACAGATAGGCATACTGAGTTAAGAAACAGACAGAGAGACAGATAGGCATACTGAGTTAAGAAGGCAGACAGAGAGACAGATAGGCATACTGAGTTAAGAAGGCAGACAGAGAGACAGACAGGCATACTGAGTTAAGAAGGCAGACAGAGAGACAGATAGCAATACTGAGTTAAGAAGGCAGGCAGAGAGACAGACAGGCATACTGAGTTAAGAAGGCAGACAGAAAGACAGATAGGCATACTGAGTTAAGAAACAGACAGAGAGACAGATAGGCATACTGAGTTAAGAAGGCAGACAGAGAGACAGACAGGCATACTGAGTTAAGAAGGCAGACAGAGGGACAGACAGGCATACTGAGTTAAGAAACAGACAGAGAGACAGATAGCAATACTGAGTTAAGAAGGCAGACAGAGAGACAGACAGGCATACTGAGTTAAGAAGGCAGACAGAGAGACAGATAGGCATACAGAGTTAAGAAACAGACAGAGAGACAGATAGCAATACTGAGTTAAGAAGGCAGACAGAGAGACAGACAGGCATACTGAGTTAAGAAGGCAGACAGAGAGACAGACAGGCATACTGAGTTAAGAAGGCAGACAGAGAGACAGATAGGCATACTGAGTTAAGAAACAGACAGAGAGACAGATAGGCATACTGAGTTAAGAAACAGAGAGACAGATAGCAATACTGAGTTAAGAAGGCAGACAGAGAGACAGATAGGCATACTGAGTTAAGAAGGCAGACAGAGAGACAGATAGGCATACTGAGTTAAGAAACAGACAGAGAGACAGATAGGCATACTGAGTTAAGAAACAGACAGAGAGACAGATAGGCATACTGAGTTAAGAAACAGACAGAGAGACAGATAGGCATACTGAGTTAAGAAACAGACAGAGAGACAGACAGGCATACTGAGTTAAGAAACAGACAGAGAGACAGATAGGCATACTGAGTTAAGAAGGCAGACAGAGAGACAGATAGGCATACTGAGTTAAGAAGGCAGACAGAGAGACAGACAGGCATACTGAGTTAAGAAGGCACACAGAGAGACAGATAGCAATACTGAGTTAAGAAGGCAGACAGAGAGACAGACAGGCATACTGAGTTAAGAAGGCAGACAGAGAGACAGATAGGCATACTGAGTTAAGAAGGCAGACAGAGAGACAGATAGGCACACTGAGTTAAGAAACAGACAGAGAGACAGATAGGCATACTGAGTTAAGAAACAGACAGAGAGACAGATAGGCATACTGAGTTAAGAAACAGACAGAGAGACAGACAGGCATACTGAGTTAAGAAACAGACAGAGAGACAGACAGGCATACTGAGTTAAGAAACAGACAGAGAGACAGATAGGCATACTGAGTTAAGAAACAGACAGAGAGACAGATAGGCATACTGAGTTAAGAAGGCAGACAGAGAGACAGACAGGCATAATGAGTTAAGAAACAGACAGAGAGACAGATAGGCATACTGAGTTAAGAAACAGACAGAGAGACAGATAGGCATACTGAGTTAAGAAACAGACAGAGAGACAGATAGGCATACTGAGTTAAGAAGGCAGACAGAGAGACAGATAGGCATACTGAGTTAAGAAACAGACAGAGAGACAGACAGGCATAATGAGTTAAGAAACAGACAGAGAGACAGATAGGCATACTGAGTTAAGAAACAGACAGAGAGACAGATAGGCATACTGAGTTAAGAAACAGACAGAGAGACAGATAGGCATACTGAGTTAAGAAGGCAGACAGAGAGACAGATAGGCATACTGAGTTAAGAAACAGACAGAGAGACAGATAGGCATACTGAGTTAAGAAACAGACAGAGAGACAGATAGGCATACTGAGTTAAGAAACAGACAGAGAGACAGACAGGCATACTGAGTTAAGAAGGCAGACAGAGAGACAGATAGGCATACTGAGTTAAGAAGGCAGACAGAGAGACAGACAGGCATACTGAGTTAAGAAGGCAGACAGAGAGACAGATAGCAATACTGAGTTAAGAAGGCAGACAGAGAGACAGATAGGCATACTGAGTTAAGAAGGCAGACAGAGAGACAGATAGGCATACTGAGTTAAGAAGGCAGACAGAGAGACAGATAGGCACACTGAGTTAAGAAACAGACAGAGAGACAGATAGGCATACTGAGTTAAGAAACAGACAGAGAGACAGATAGGCATACTGAGTTAAGAAACAGACAGAGAGACAGACAGGCATACTGAGTTAAGAAACAGACAGAGAGACAGACAGGCATACTGAGTTAAGAAACAGACAGAGAGACAGATAGGCATACTGAGTTAAGAAACAGACAGAGAGACAGATAGGCATACTGAGTTAAGAAACAGACAGAGAGACAGACAGGCATAATGAGTTAAGAAACAGACAGAGAGACAGATAGGCATACTGAGTTAAGAAACAGACAGAGAGACAGATAGGCATACTGGGTTAAGAAGGCAGACAGAGAGACAGACAGGCATACTGAGTTAAGAAGGCAGACAGAGAGACAGATAGGCATACTGAGTTAAGAAGGCAGACAGAGAGACAGATAGGCATACTGAGTTAAGAAACAGACAGAGAGACAGATAGGCATACTGAGTTAAGAAACAGACAGAGAGACAGACAGGCATACTGAGTTAAGAAGGCAGACAGAGAGACAGACAGGCATACTGAGTTAAGAAACAGACAGAGAGACAGATAGGCATACTGAGTTAAGAAACAGACAGAGAGACAGATAGGCATACTGAGTTAAGAAGGCAGACAGAGAGACAGATAGGCATACTGAGTTAAGAAGGCAGACAGAGAAGGAGAACAAGATCAAGAGAACAGAGAGAGACAATGGGCGCAGACAACCAACCCTGAGTTTCGACTTGACGCTGCGGAACTGGTAGGACCTCATGGGCAGCTGTGGGATCTGGTAGGTGTGGGCCGTGTCCGTCTTGTCCACGTCTGGTACACCCATCTCCACCACCAGTCCCCCCTCACACACCACCATCAGGGCTTGCTTGTTCTGCGCACATTTTCATCGTCACACTTTTTTTCTTCTTCTTCTTCAGCGTTCCAGAATGTTTCTGGTTACGTGTGAGCTCGTCTGCCCATTTGGGTTCCCCACACTATACTCTGAGAGCATAGTCAGCTCACTCCGCTTTCGTTGAGTAGGCATGCTGGGTATTTTCGTGTTTCCATAACCCACCGAACTCTGACATGGATTACAGGATCTTTTCCGTGCGCACTTGGTCTTGTGCTTGCGTGTACACACGAAGGGGGTGAAGTCACTAGCAGGTCTGTACATAAGTTGACCTGGGAGATCGGAAAAATCTCCACTCTTAACCCACCAGGCGGCAGCGACCGGGATTCGAACTCATGACCTCCCGATTAGGAGGCCGACGTCTTACCACCACGCCACTGCGCCCGTCATCGTCACACTTTAAATGCATCTTTATTTGTTATTATGACAATCATTTTCTACATTTATAACTCTCTTCCCATCATCGGTGCTTACTAGCTCTGTAAACTTTTCTGTGTTTGCAATCCTTCTTTATGCATGTCTGTATTATTTTGTATTATAACTGCAATCATCGTGTAGAGTTCCTCGTATGTATCCCCGACATACTCTATCGTTAGTGTTTACTTGCTCTGTAGACATTTTATTTTTTTCTTGTCGATTCTACAGCCGTCTTTATTGTTTTCTTGTTCATAATTCCAATCATTTTGTCAACTTCATTACAAGAACCCCGGTATAAACACCCTTCTACAACCACAACCATGACCGCCATAATCAGCGCTATCTTTTTCTATGGATATTTACCAGATTCAGATTTTTCAACTTGGTTGAATCTACACGTCGTATGCATTTAGTCTGCTTATGTCCCTTTGTTTCTCATATGTTGAAACAGCGCTCCGTCTCATTGGATAAAGATTCTCATGTCTTCTTCTTTGTCGTTCATGGGCTGAAACTCCCACGTTCACCCATGTTTTTGCACGAGTGGGTTTTTACGTGTATGACCATTTTTATCCTGCCACTCAGGCAGCCATATGCCGCTTTCGGGGGAAGATTCTAATGTGAATCTACAGTTACCAGTAGCAGGCTGTGCACAATGAACAAGTGGTAGGTAAAGTACAATGTACTCACATATTTCTCTGGTGTCCACACTAGGTGCAAGACAGGTGCCGGTACAGGTGTGAAGCCGATGGGCTCGTAGGGGTCTCCCACATTCATGAAGAACACTGTGCCATCTTTGCTCTGTCAGACGAAAGAAAGGGCAAAGTTTGATTTGAACTGCCACTTCTTCAACTCTTGTACATGTACACAAATCAATACAGACCATGATGTACACATGTGCTCAAACAAAAAGAGAAACAAAAGCGAAAAGACTGGACCCAAACCGACAAAAGAAAACAATATCAAATAACCAAAGGGAAGTAATCGCTCTTAATGCATACGACATGTGTAATAGAGTAAGCGAGAGTTGTACGGAACCTTTTCTCCTGGCACCTGAGAGAATAACAAGCATTGAAATGAACAAGCGACTTTCATCCTCAAAAAAGGATGATCACCGCAAGCTCATATGCTCATCATTCTCCAAGGCACTCCAACTAACACCTACGTACACAGTCATATACAAGAACCAGCTTTTATTCTCGAACATCGCTCTGCCTCATTCTGTTTGAAATTCTAAAAGAAAACAAATTAAAATAAAACCAAACTGAACAAAGCAAAAATCAAAAACAAAGTAAAAACAATAGGCGAAGCCTTCAAGGCTCACGTAAGAAATAGACAAACAGTAACACAAACTCAATCACTCCGTCACACATACACACCCACACACACAGTAAGCTTAGGTGACACTGTGCAAGAAAGAGAGACACTAGATCTAGATCTGTCTGTCTGCATGTAGCCTACTTACAGGGACACGACTGCCAAATAGTCTCGGCCCGCTCAAAATAACAATGACCGAGACCACACACACCACGCGAGAGAGAAAGACTACAGGGAGGCATGCCGTCATGATGCATTAATTGACGTCAAACACTTTTGACCGTGACGTAATCTTATGCGAGCTTTATCCATAGTCTTGGATAACCACTCACACATAGACTCGGAAATGTTAAAGTTTCTACCACAGACATACACACACACGCACGCACACACACACACACACGCACAAACGCACAGACAGACAAAGTTACGATCGCATAGGCTACACTTCGTGAGCCAAAAACAAGAAGGGCAAAGCCCATACGACTCACATGCTTTACACATTTTTCCTACCAAAATACATGTGACCTTGACCCAAGGTCAAGGTAATCCAAGGTCATGCAACACAAAGCTGTTAATTCAAGACATAGGAAGTACAATGGTGCTTATTGGCTCTTTCTACCATGAGATATGGTCACTTTTAGTGGTTCACTACCTTATTTTGGTCACATTTCATAAGGGTCAAAGTGACCTTGACCTTGATCATATGTGACCAAATGTGTCTCATGATGAAAGCATAACACGTGCCCCACATAATTTTTAAGTTTGAAACAGTTATCTTCCATAGTTCAGGGTCAAGGTCACTTCAAAATATGTATACAATCCAACTTTGAAGAGCTCCTGTGACCTTGACCTTGAAGCAAGGTAAACCAAACTGGTATCAAAAGATGGGGCTTACTTTGCCCTATATATCATATATAGGTGAGGTATTGAATCTCAAAAACTTCAGAGAAAATGGGAAAAATGTGAAAAATAGCTGTTTTTTAGGCAACATTTATGGCCCCTGCGACCTTGACCTTGAAGCAAGGTCAAGATGCTATGTATGTTTTTTGGGGCCTTGTCATCATACACCATCTTGCCAAATTTGGTACTGATAGACTGAATAGTGTCCAAGAAATATCCAACGTTAAAGTTTTCCGGACGGACGGACGGACGGACGGACGACTCGGGTGAGTACATAGACTCACTTTTGCTTCGCATGTGAGTCAATGAACAGAGCAGAACAAAACAGAACAGAACACCACAACACAACACAACACAACACAACACAACACAACAACAAACAAAACAAAACAACCAAACCCAAACCAAGACAAACCACTCAGACAAACCACTCACCCCGGTGGCCAGAATCTGTCCCTTTCCATCGTACGCCATGGCGGTGACTGCCTGACTGTGCGGCTTGAAGGCCTGTTTCAGCAACACCTCGCACTCATTCTTGTTCCGCTTGCGAGACGATTCCGGCGTTTTGGTCACACACAGAACACGCACCACACCGTCCTGGAAGCCAGCCACCACCGAGCTGCCCTTGGAATCCACCTGGTGTACAAAACAGACAACAAAGATGCAAGGATGTAAGACAGAAAGGGAAGTAATCACGATAAACTTGGACAATGTGACTGTAACAAGAGTATGTGAGAGTTACGCGGTTCTTTGCCTAACAAGCGTTATCCCTTGCATCATTCCTTTTCCCTCAGATCAAGAGCGCCCAATATAGACCCCGTAGACCCCCATGCAGACCCCGGAAACACCCGCTATACACAGTGCTGAGGGCCCCAAAGGGGGGGTATCATCACGATCACGGGAAGGGAAATTTTAGCTTTCACGATCACAGTTACCTTGATTTTTGTTTTCACGATCACAAACACCTTGACGAATAGAGGATCATAGAGTGATACAGCTGTGAAAAATGTACGTTGAAAATAAAATGCTTTGCAATAATGCCCATCACGATCACGAAAACAAATGACGATCACGATCACGAGACTTGATTTTTTTGTCATCACGGATCACGGGCAAAGTCCCATCACGATCACAGAAATGGAAATTTCGGCAATCACGGTCACAGAAAGGTCAAAAAACGCCAATCACGATCACGATTTTAACCCCTTTGGGGCCCTCAGTGCTACCTACGACACATACCTGTTTCCATTTCCACTGGCTTCCTGTGATGTTGGAGCTTTTATTATTTCGGAAAACTTGCAGTAGTTACTTTGCTACGATTTTCTTCAGGTTTCAAATTAATTAAGTTACTTTCAATACAAAGAGGGTATATGGGTTAAAATGAACAAACGACTTTCATCTTCTGATGCAATGAGTTATGCAATCTTCTACATCATCTTTGTTTGTTGGGCTGTGTGATGTACTCTGTCATTCTCATAGGTGGAATTTTACCTATGATCTTTGTTTAGCCCACTATCAAAGCAGTCATACTCAGTTTAAGGGGCTAAAGCATGCTTGTTTTCTAGTTTTTCATGTTTTTTTTATATACACTTGTACCTTCAATGTGAGGCCCCTCTGATGGGGGGACGCCTCCCATGTAAGGACATCTTCAGACGTTTCTTTGCCTATTATCGTTACCAAAATATACCTGTCATGGCAGGCCATCTCAATCAATCAATCAATCAATCAATCAATCAATCAATCAATCAATCAATCAATCAATCAATATGAGGCTTATATCGCGCGTATTCCTAAGCGCAGGGATTTATTTATCTATCTTTTTTTTTTAATGCAATTTATATCGCGCACATATTCAAGGCGCAGGGATTTATTTATGCCGTGTGAGATGGAATTTTTTTTACACAATACATCACGCATTCACATCGGCCAGCAGATCGCAGCCATTTCGGCGCATATCCTACTTTTCACGGCCTATTATTCCAAGTCACACGGGTATTTTGGTAGACATTTTTATCTATGCCTATACAATTTTGCCAGGAAAGACCCTTTTGTCCATCATGGGATCTTTAACGTGCACACCCCAATGTAGTGTACACGAAGGGACCTCGCTTTTCCGTCTCATCCGAAAGACTAGCACTTGAACCCACCAACTAGGTTAGGAAAGGGGGGAGAAAATTGCTAACGCCCTGACCCAGGGTCGAACTCGCAACCTCTCGCTTCCGAGCGCAAGTGCGTTACCACTCGGCCACCCATCTGCAATGTAGGAACACTTTTAACTGGTCCCAAGGGTTTCCTTGTATCGCGGGTACCACTGTCCTGAAATCTAACACGGATCACAGGATCTCTAGCATGCCAATTTGCAGAGCTGCGTGTGCATGGAGCAGGAATGAAGGGGAACATTTCAAAGACGAGGGGGGGGGGGGGTATTGGGGAGGGGGAAGACTTGGAGAGGAAATAACATAGAGTACAGAAGCACAAGAAGCCCAGGACTTACAATTTGCGGAGCCCAGCAGATGGAACATCCTCCCACATTGAAGTGTGTCTCATGCAGCTGCTTCTGTTGTCCGTAGTCAAACACGCGCACAGAGTCTGAAAACACAACCAGCAATGCAGTGGAATAAAAAAAACAAATCTGAGGAAAACAAGACAGGAAGCACAGGAAATTGTCTTCAAAATATTCTTTGCCAGCACTAGCACTTGTGTATGCAAATCCTTCCAAGTGTCGAAACAAAAAGAGAAAAAAAAGGGTGATGCTGATTCACTACCAGAGAGCAATAAAGGTTATGGCGTTACTTACATTGAACCTGTGTTTATTGCACCTGAATAGTATTTTACATTAAACATGGCCTAAATGTCCTCATTTTGAACTTTCTCTCATTCTTCATTCAAGTACTCGTGTGTTCCTCTTCCTGTATGGTAACTCAATATTTCCTTTCATTTCCCAGTATACAAGGATCAAATGAACGAATCACAAATTTTGTTTCATGTGAATTGTCGAAAAAATCCTCAAACAGAAGGCAACAGAGAGAGACATATCATGACATTTAGCCAAGAAGGACAACTCACGGTCAACTCCAATGGAGGCAGCCAGATGGGTGACAGAGAGAGACATATCATGACATTTAGCCAAGAAGGAGAACTCACGGTCAACTCCAATGGAGGCAGCCAGATGGTAACAGAGAGAGACATATCATGACATTTAGCCAAGAAGGAGAACTCACGGTCAACTCCAATGGAGGCAGCCAGATGGTAACAGAGAGAGACATATCATGACATTTAGCCAAGAAGGAGAACTCACGGTCAACTCCAATGGAGGCAGCCAGATGGCAACAGAGAGAGACATATCATGACATTTAGCCAAGAAGGAGAACTCACGGTCAACTCCAATGGAGGCAGCCAGATGGGTGACAGGGGAGGTAACACAGCCCATGATGGGGCCAGCGTGGTAGGACATGAGTTTCTCCGGAGCCATGGACGTGTGGGAGAACGACAGATCCAGCTTCCAGATTCCTCCCTTGGCATCCTGGGATAGCATGGCAAGGTTGAACGTGTTCTTGCAGGTATGTGCAGATTTAGCATGCCTGTTGTTAATTTTGCTCTTTTTTTGTTTGCATGAAGATAATCCATAACGGCATTTCTTTAAAGGTAAAACAATATCTGCTGTAATACCTCAGTTTGTTTGTTTCGCTCATGGGCTGAAACTCCCGCGGCTTTTACGTGTATGACCGTTTTTACCCCACCATTTAGGCAGCCATACGCCGCTTTCGGGGGATTAATACCTCAGTAATAATTCCTCTTTTTCTCTATGCATCTACTCTCTTTCTCTGTGATGCATGACCACAGGGATACCATAAGATTCTCTCTCTCTCCCCCCCACCCCCAACACACACACACAACAAAAATACAAGCCACACACTTCAAGCAAAAAAGAACCTGACATTCCACAGTAACCAGCTTGACACTTGACAATAACCAAACTTTTACCTGACACTCCACAGTAACAAGCTTGACACTTGACAATAACCAAACTTTTACCTGACACTCCACAGTAACAAGCTTGACACTTGACAATAACCAAACTTTTACCCGACACTCCACAGTAACAAGCTTGACACTTGACAATAACCAAACTTTTACCAATCACATCTCCTACAGTCAATGCTAAGACAAGATACAGTAATACAAGAAGAGCAAACGCTCGATCGAGTCACTTTCGCAGTTCTGAATATTATATGAGGCATCAGATGGACAGGAAGAAATTGCTATTCACAACACAATGAGTCACGTTCACATAAAATTTGAGCCCGGTCACTTTTATAGTTTCCGAGAAAAGCCCAACGTTAAGTTGTGTGTTGCCGAACAGAAAAGGCTAGTTATCTCCCTTGTTTTTCTGATAACGTTCGTAAAAGGCTACAGATGTAAATACTTTGATGTAAAGAATAATCCTACAAAGTTTCAATCACATCCGATGAACTTTGTCAAAGATATAAAATGTCTAATTTTTCCTTTGACGCTGACCTGTGACCTTGAAAAAGGTCAAAGGTCAACGAAACCATCGTTAAAGTGTAGAGGTCATTGGAGGTCACGACTAAACAAAATATGAGCCCGATCGCTTTGATAGTTTCCGAGAAAAGTCCAACGTTAAGGTGGTGTCTACGGACGGCCGGCCGGCCGGCCGGCCGGACAGACTAACACTGACCGATTACATAGAGTCACTTTTTCTCAAGTGACTCAAAAACGATGACATGAATGTTATAACAGCAAGAGGCATTATATTATAGTAGTAGTAGTAGTGGTTAGGGACCGGATTGGTATCTATAAGCTTCACGGCTTTTTTTGCGTCTCATCTCATTATCAAATTTGTTGCAGGTCAATCATATTAACATGCTCAAAGTCGTATTTACTCAATATCAATTATCGTACAAATAAAGTGACTCAGTCATAAGTTTTTGTATGTCCAGCAGATTTGTGAAAGTGTTAATAGTTTGTGCATTTTTAACAACACCAGACAGTGTGTTCCATGATGGTGCAACTCTGTTAGAAAAGGAATGTTTCCGGATATTAGTTTTACTGAATTCAATAAAGATTTTGTCCGTATTTTTACACCGACATACCTGAGCATACCAGATGGTGGGTTCGTTCTCGTCATCGACTGACTTGACGATGGTGTAGAGCTGAACGTCGTGACTCACACGCAGCTCGTTCATCGGTTCCATCTCAAACATGCCTGTGTCGTCTGTGGAGTCTGCCGTGTCAATGGTCTCAAAGTCCCACACCTGCAAAGTAGATCACAAGTAAGTCAAAGTGAAACTAACCCCATTTTATCCTACATACGTGAGAGAGACATTCGTGAGATAATAATCGTTCAAATCACACGTGTGTATATCATGTAAATGAGGTCATGTCAAGCAAGTCTGGCAGGGACCTGTTTTTCCACTGCTTATGATGCCAAAGTCACCGAGACAAACGTCAATATAGAAAAACAAATTGCGCTCGCTAACTACCCTCGATGAATGTTTAGAACTAACATAATTACCCTCGATGAATGTTTAGAACTAACACGTCACGCCACACTTTCAGAGTGACGTTTCTTTGCTTTGATGTAATAGATTGCACGAGGCTTCAGAAGAGATCGAGCTTCCAAAACAAGCGTCTTCAATTTAGCTGCCTCGACTGCAGGACATTTTCAGTAAAATACACGTAAGTACAGTATGTAGGATAAACAGAATACTACATGGCTTGCTGTTTCGTACCAGATTTACACTCGTTGCTTTTTCAAACTCATGTAAATCTGGTACGACACAGCAAACCATGTAGTATTCTCTATATACATTATAGGCCAGTCATTAGCGAGGGGTATACCAGTCACTAGCGAGGGGTATACCAGTCACTAGCGAGGGGTATACCAGTCACTAGCGAGGGGTATACCAGTCACTAGCGAGGGGTATGCCAGTCACTAGCGAGGGGTATGCCAGTCATTAGCGAGGGGTATGCCAGTCACCAGTGAGGGGTATGCCAGTCACTAGCGAGGGGTATGCAAGTCATTAGCGAGGGGTATGCCAGTCATTAGCGAGGGGTATGCCAGTCATTAGCGAGGGGTATGCCAGTCATTAGCGAGGGGTATGTCAGTCATTAGCGAGGGGTATGCCAGTCACTAGCAAGGGGCATGCCAGTCATTAGCGAGGGGTATGCCAGTCACCAGTGAGGGGTATGCCAGTCACTAGCGAGGGGTATACCGGTCACTAGCGAGGGGTATACCAGTCACTAGCGAGGGGTATACCAGTCATTAGCGAGGGGTATACCAGTCATTAGCGAGGGGTGTACCAGTCATTAGCGAGGGGTGTACCAGTCATTAGCGAGGGGTATACCAGTCATTAGCGAGGGGTATGCCAGTCACTAGCGAGGAGTATGCCAGTCACTAGCGAGGGGTGTGTCTGAAACTTGTGGACAAGGAGTATGTGTGGAAAGCTTGCCTCACTAAAAGCAAGAGTATTCACTCTTTGACAACCCATACAAATGCGACAGGATTATTTCAGAACATCGTCTATTCTCATTCTTTGCATGATTGTGTTTTGATTATAAAAAAAATATTTAAACTGAATTCTTCTGGCAGTCTAGGGGTTACATCTGCCAACAGAGGATGGCAAATACATACCAACAAAACACAACCACATGTACACACAACACAGAAATTCATCATCTCCCAACACACTTGAACTCATCCCAACCACCTGTTCCCCCTTTCCATCTACCTTTCTTCAAACAGTTAACACACACACATACATACAGATTCCATGAAGCCAAGAAAAGCTCACCCTAATATAGCCATCAACACCGACGGTCATCAACTCTCCCTCATCCAGCAAAATCTGCATGATGGGTCCATGATGACACGGCTTGCGACCTTTGCGCGCGATCTCGACCTTGATGAGACCTCCATCCCACAGCATTAGGTTACCCCACTCTGAGCCGGAGAGAACCTTCCCATCAGGCAGTTCAACATAGCCCTCGATGTCGGAGATCTCTGTACGACCAAAACGACCCAGCTCTCCCTGCAGCTTGAGGCCTGTGAAGGTGTCGGCCATCTTCCAAAATCTGGACACAAAAAGCAGAAAAATGAGTCAAATGTACAAATCGTTGCCTACGTTTTGCTAAAGAGGAAAGGGAAGAGCAGCTAGAGTTACAAAGGGTGGAGGTGCAAATTATCAAACATGCCTTTTGGATAAGCTAAAAGGCATAAGCTTCATGCTTGAGTATGGATCCTTAATATTAGATACTATAGATATGTCACAATGCTAAAATTTAATAAAGTTTAGTTTAAACCGAATAATCAAGAACCTGTTTTAAAAATGTAGCTCTGTGCAATTTAGTGACAAACTTTGAGGATATTGGAGTCAGACAGTTACAAAAACAGCTTAGATCTTAAAGCTGTTTGACCTATAATCTCAGCGCAGAAAAAAAGAAAAATACACACACAAGTCCAACTCCACGACCCCACCCATCCACAACAACAGACACAAATTCTTACAGAATACACAAAATCTAGCTTGGATGCGATTTCAAATATCACATATAAAACACACAAAATCAAATTCAAACACACACAAGATTGGCATCTCACCGAATATGAGAAGTACCAGCAGTGGTCAGCTGTCCCTCTAGCTCGGCAGCGAAGGTGACCCGGAAGACGTCCTGAGAGAAAGCCTTGGTCCGCAGCATGATCTGCTCCTGACGCCAGTTCCACACCGTCAGCATGAAGTCGGGGTCACCGCCCTGCGACGCCAGCAGTTCACCATCAGGGCTGCAAAGAAAAAAATCCATATTATTGATATTGTTGCAGCACGGGCGCTGTGGCGGGGTGGTAAGACGTCGGCCTCTTAATCGGAAGGTCGAGGGTTCGAATCCCTGCCGCGGCCGCCTGGTGGGATAAGTGTGGAGATTTTTCCGATCTCCCAGGTCAACTTATGTGCAGACCTGCTAGTGGCTTATCCCCCTTCGTGTGTACACGCAAGCACAAGACCAAGTGCGCATGGAAAAGATCCTGTAATCCATGTCAGAGTTCGGTGGGTTATAGAAACACGAAAATACCCAGCATGCTTCCTCCGAAAGCGGCGTATGGCTGCCTAAATGGCGGGGTAAAAACAGTCATACACGTAAAATTCCACTTGTGTAAAAACACGAGTGTACGTGGGAGTTTCAGCCCACGAACGCAGAAGAAGAAGATGAAGAAGAAGATATCGTTGCAGACATTCTGAGGGTACAGTGGATTCTCCCTTTCAAGACCTACAAAACTCTGAGAAAATCAGGTCTTACAAAGGGGAATAATCATGAAAGTTTTGGGGGAACCTTATATTCTTCTTCTTCTTCTTTGTTCATGGGCTTAGACTCCCACGTTCACTCATGTTTTTGGCACGATTGGATTTTTACGTGTATGACCGTTTTTACCCCGCCATTCAGGCAGCACACACCGATTTCGGGGGAGGCATGCTGGGTATTTTTGTATTTCTATAACCCACCGAACTCTGACATGGATTACAGGATCCTTTCCGTGCGCATTTGGTCTTGTGCTTGCGTGTACACACGAAGGGGGTTAAGTCACTAGCAGGTCTGCACATAAGTTGACCTGGGAGATCGGAAAAATCTCCACTCTTAACCCACCAGGCGGCAGTGACCGGGATTCGAACTCACGACCTCCCGATGAGAAGGCCGACGTCTTACCACCACGCCACTGCGCCCAACCCTATATTGAATCTGCTTCCCCTGAAATCTATGTATGCTGCCTGAATGGCGGGGTAAAAACAGTCATACATGTACATGTACACGTAAAACTCCACTCGTACAATAACGTGAGTGAACGTGGGAGTTTCAGCCCATGAACGAAGAAGAAAAAGACAAAGAAAAATCTTCTGATCAACAGTTCAGTCAGATGGAAGCATCCATGAGCTCAAGATGCAACAGAATAAACTGTAGACTGCAGGAAAGAAATTGTTCAGCTAAGACACAGGATTCGGTCCTTTCAAGTTACCTGAAGTTGAGGGAGGAGTAGGATGACTCGGTACCCCCTCGCAGGATGCGGTACAGCTTGAGGGAGGGGTACTCAAAGACGTTGATGTTGGGTGCACTCCCCTTCTCTCCCACCGCAAAGTGCTTCCTGTTGGGGTGAACCTGCAAAGCAAGCATGTTCGGTGAACTGATATTCTGTTACATTTATATTGAAGAGGGAATGCACACACACACACCTTAAAAGTATTACAAATTCATCTTTTTACGTGCAGATATGTTTCCCTAAAAAAAACATGAGCCAATGAGTGTCCCCTGCTTCTGCAAGCTGGGTCCAGTAAATATGGCACCACAAACTTACAGTAAGAGCGCCAATGCTGCCACTCCTGGTGGAGCAAATATATAGGTGTGCTTTTTGGTCTAGATGTTGAAAAGCTGCACAATGTAGTCTGCAGCCTCCCTTCTATGCTCTCCCTCCCCTCATCCTCAATACCCCCAAACCTCCTTCAACCCATTCACACACACACACACACACAAACAAACTAACCGCAAGAGCTCCGATGCTTCCCCCACTTGTGGAGCGGATGTAGGTGTGTTTCTTGGTGTCGATGTTGAGGAGCTGCAGGATATTACCAGCCATGAACATCAGGTGTTTTTCATCCAGGATGTACAGATTGTTGCGACGCTGGCAGTCGTAGCCAAAAGAGTGTCTAAACAACGCTAAGGAAACTAAATGCAAGTGACAATAGCCTGGTTAGTTTCAAACTACTCCAGTCAGAGCGAGGTTTGTTTGCAGAATGCCTACTACATAGATAAATGTACATGAACTGACGGATAATTGAGTTGCTCATTGTGTTATCACAGTTTTGAGTTTGTTCTATGACTGCTAGTCTCAGAAAGCAATGGAATTTTGTCCCCCTATATTGGAATAAGGTGTACATTAATTGCAGAAATTTAGGAGTTGGGGGACAAATTATTATTATTATTATTATTGTGATCATTTTTATGCGCCTAATCTAGATATAGCCCAAGGCGCTTACATATTAATTTCTGCCGTTTGAAATGAAATTTTTTACAGACAGACAGACAAACAGACATTTTTTACACACAATATATAACGCATTCACATCGGCCAGTGAAGCTCAGTAGCCTATTAGGCGAGCATTCACCTTTCACGGCCTTTATTCCAAGTCAAACGGGTATTTGGTGGACATTTTTATCTATGCCTATACAATTTTGCCAGGAAAGACCCTTTCGTCAATCGTGGGATCTTTAACGTGCACACCCCAATGTAGTGCACAAATCTTGTGAAAAGAAAATCTTCAAGTCTTTAAAGAAAGGACTGAGTGATGTTGAACTAAACATTTTGATGACATTAACAACACAGCCACAACATTTACTCATATTACATATTACCTAATCTTTTTTCTAAAACCAAATTAAAAAGAAAAGAAAAGATATACTCTTTTACAGGTTATATGTAAAACTAGATGATACAGATTTCAGATTACCAAGCAGCTAGCCCACTGTGTCTACAACTAGCATGTAAATCTGTGTAGTTATTGAGAAAGGATACTGCAAGGACAAGAGATCGTTGGGCAGACCAGACCCCTCCGTCACTCGCGCACTGGACTTCATCTCATCATAGTTGTAGAAAAAATCCACAGGTATTTTCACCGCCTCCTCTTCTTCCTTTCTCTTCTTCTCTTCCTCTATTTCTTCTCCCTCTTTCTCCTCCCCTCCTTCCCCCTCTCCCTCCACCTTCTCCTTTCCTTCTTCTCCCCCTTCCTTCTTGTCACCATCTTTGTCCTCTTCTTTGTTCTTGTCTAGATTCTCTTTCTCGTCGTCTTTCTTCTCCTCTCCATCTTCTGCTTTCTTTTCTGCGTCCTCTGCTGGCTTCTTCTCTCCTTCTTCTTTCTTCCCAACTTCTTGGAATGCGGCCGGCTGTTCTGCAGCAGCCTCTCCTTCTGGTTTGGCTTCTTCACCTGCAATACAAAGTGATATATTTTTAATAGGAATATGCTGAAATGAAGAGGGCATATTTTGGCTAGCTCACCGACCTACAGACAGATCAACTGACCAACAAACAAACTGACAGACATACAGACACGCAAACAGCTTAAAAGCACACTGCCTACCTCAGACTGGCACTTTGATACAGATTACTACTTAGATAATCACAGAAATATTAAATCTTTGTGAAAAAAAAGTCCCTGCCTCTGGGAAGCATACCTTCAGTCTTGCTCTCCGTCAACACAGGGCCAGCATCAGTAGCCACCCCTTCTTTTGCCTCAGTTTCACCACCAGGGGGCGCCTCGCCTTTTGCCCCTGCATCTTCAGTGGCACCTGCAGTTTGCTCTGCATCGGGTTTGGCTGCATCTGCTGTCGGTTCACTGGCGGCATGTTCAGCTGGTTCAGTTGCAGTAGCAGGCTCAGCGGGTTTCTCTACTTCTTTCACCGGTTCAGCCGGTTTCTCTGCTTCTTTCTCCGGTACAGCGGGTTTCTCTGCTTCTTGCTCCGGTTCAGCGGGTTTCTCTGCTTCTTTCTCCGCTTCAGCCGGTTTCTCTGCTTCTTTCTCCGGTACAGCGGGTTTCTCTGCTTCTTTCTCCGCTTCAGCTGGTTTCTCTGCTTCTTTCTCCGCTTCAGCCGGTTTCTCTGCTTCTTGCTCCGGTTCAGCGGGTTTCTCTGCTTCTTTCTCCGCTTCAGCCGGTTTCTCTGCTTCTTGCTCCGGTACAGCCGGTTTCTCTGCTTCTTGCTCCGGTTCAGCGGGTTTCTCTGCTTCTTGCTCCGGTTCAGCGGGTTTCTCCATTTCTTTTTCCGGTTCAGCTGGTTTCTCTGGTTCAGCGGTTGCTTCAGTTGCTGGTGCTTGATCTCCTTCTGCTGGGGGTTCTGCACAAAGATATGTCCATGATTTGTTTGTAGACTGTCAACTACAAGTGAAATACGGAATCATAGCAATGACTCTCAGTTTAAAGCCTTGTGCACAGAGATTGAATGTAGGCCATTACAGAGTGTCTGTGTGTTTAAGTGTGAATGTGTGTGTGTGTGTGGTTGTGTGTGTGTGCATGGTTGTGTGTGTGTGTGCGTGGTTGTGTGTGTGTGTGTGTGTTTGTGTGTGTGTGTGTGTGTGTGTGTGTCTGTGTTTGTGTGTGTCTGTGTTTGTGTGTGTTTATGTGTGTGTGTGTGTGTGTCTGTGTTTGTGTGTACATGTGTGTGGTTGTGGGCATGCATGCACGCACATGTGTGTGTCTGCTACTGTATGAGGTCTGGCTGGTGCGTATGTTTAGCAGCTTTTCTTGAGTGTTATGTTGAGGTCAAAAGCACATGCCTCATCCGTTCATAAAAAAAGATATAGAGGTCATGTGTGCTAAGAAAATAAAAAACCAGTCGTTTTTGGACAGCATCTCTCACAGTCATGCGCAGCTGTTTTCGTGATGTCAAACAACAGACCTCAAAGCCAAAGTGTATGACATTAACAAGGATGAAAATGAAAAGCAATTCTCACCTTCCTTCTTGTCACCCTCCCCTGCAAGAAAAAGAAGAAAAAACTGCTTTAAATCGTGTTCAACAATGGTAACGTCTCTTTGAAGAACAAGAAAACAACCACCATTGCACCAAAGTACTCCTTCCATTCAGGTAACCAACTTCTCTCTTTACAGTCACAAACATTTACTTGAAATTACCTTAGTCAAAAATACACACACACACTCACTCACACACACACTCACACACACACACACATACACACACACACACACGGCTTTCAAATCTTCCGAGTTTGACAGACACATTTCTAGTCAAATTGACAACATACTTGCAATAAATTCGAGACTTCGCCGAGGGATTTTCTGCTCAAACATATGAACAATCGTAGAAAAGATCAAATGTACACAAAAATGTAACAAATATTTCGAAATGTAACTATTTTCCTCACCTTCTGCGGGTTTTTGTTCGGGTGGAACGGTTGAATTTTCTTTGGCGTCCATTTTGCTTATCGCCTGTTGCCAAGGGCATCACTCTATGGGACGTAACTCTGAAGCATGTTTCCAACTCAGGAACTAACCGTTCTTGGCTGCGCTAAAAATAATGTTTCACTCCATTCGTTGCTTGACGTTGTAAAAATTCAATGCACACAGTAAGTTTTGTAGACAGTTATAAACCAGAAGATCTGATGACCTGGAGAATTGCCTTTAATGAGTTTAATAACTGCAGAGTGGACGTTGAGCATTGCAAATGATCTGCTTGCGGAATGAAAAGAGGTCAAGGCCATTGTCTGGCGGCTGACCCAAAGTTTCGTAACTCTTGCTCGAATAAGAGAAGACAACCCTTGCTCGGCTTTGGGTGAGCGATGACGCAGTGGGTGATATAAAGACCATAGAGAAGATGGCTTTGTCGTTGAGCCTGATATATATTTAGTATTGAAGCATGTTTTGCTTGTTGAAGTGATCAGAAAGTCATTACATCTTACTATTTAAACTATCCACTGCTGTACCCACTGTTATCACTTTTTGTTCTTTGGCAGCTTTTGCTCCCAAACCCTTCATGAGGGATAATGAAAGCACGCCTCAGAAAAGTAATATTAAGTATTAATTTTGTTACTCTGGTATTTTTGGAACTGAAGAATATCCAATTAGTGTGTGCGTGCCTGTGTGTGTGTGTTATTATGCCTAAGGCGGTTCTGTTGCCTGTGCCTCCTCATCATAGCAAGACTGAATCCGTCCATTATGATGATATGATATGATATGTTGACAGACTGGTACTTAGGCTGTTGAGCCTTTGTCTGATCTTTTGATCAGTTGCTATCCTAGCCTAACTTTGAGCTAGGTAACCTACACGATCTTTTGACCGTGGCCTATTCTATCAACTTTTTCTTGTTTGGTGGGAATTTGTAGTGAGAGGCATACTGACATTTGGGCTATACATATAGTCTTTCAGTGCATTGTCCAAGCGATTTTTGACACTGTTCATTGTCGGCGCTTCCACCACATTCTTGTCCAAGGAGTTCCATGTGTCTATGAAGAAAGATTGTCGGAGAGCTGTTCTGCATTGTTTCTTCTTGAGCTTGAACTGATGTCCACGGGTATTACACAGGCTATTCAGCTCCAGTGGGTTCTTGCAATCGTAGTATCCATGCACGAATTTGTATGCTTCAATCATGTCTCCCCAGATACGCCTATAGCACATGCTTGGAACTAAGTTGACTTGGAATCAAGAGGGTTAATACAGGGTGTCTAAAAAAAAAGTACCCATTTTCTTGTAATACTACTGGCAAGTCAGGGACTTTATTGGAATAATTTTTGCGTGATATTGTAGTCAGTTCATAGAAGTTTTGTCCCCAGTTCACAGCTTTCAGTCGAGATCGTCTGTTTCTTCACACCACGTGATCAATGTAGCCACCCCGTTTTCCAATGACAGACTGCATCCTAGCTCATTGCCATATTGTTCATTACATTTGGGGATGTTTCCTGTGAGATGTTCTGGATTTCTCTGAGAATGTGGTGGGGCTCCATCCTGTTGGAACTACTGTGTCGTCATTCGGATTTCATTGTCCCTTCTCTTAGTTTTTCAATTTCTCGGTCCTGATGTGCGTCTTTTGGGGTACTTTGTTTTAGACACCCTATATATCATATGTGTGTGTGTGTATGTAGAGCAATTCCCAGAAAACAACTTGACAGCTATTTATGAAACCTTGCATGTAAATTCCTCCAGATGATATTCCCAAAGGCTTTCACTTTTTGGATGTAAACATTTGATGACTTCACATCAGGCGCTTTTTAACAAAGAGTTGAGGCGACACTGTGGTGACCACAGGTTGCAATACATTGAAATGTTTGTAATTCTTTAACTCAGTCCAGTTTATAGGATTGCATTTCAGTTTCAAAATTAATGATGTTACTGGATTTGGTATTCCTTCATAGAGATTCAAAGAGTTGATTAATCACTTCGTCTATTTTCAGCACTGGGATTTTCAACCAGGTGTAACAGACTGAAGAGATTTTCCTGAATGCAGACTTTGCAGTGAAGGTACACACACACACACACACACACAGCCAGACAAACTCGCACACACACAAACAGTCTTACAGAGAACAACACAAACACACGCGCACGCACACACACATGGAATAAAAGAGGCCTCAAAACACAGGGTGTATGTACAAGCACGGATGCTTTATTTTCTTGGAGTGAGGTGCTCGCTCTGTCATAGTTCACATCTTCTTACACCCCACCCAGCCCCCCCCCCCCCCCTCCCCTGTCCCACGAACACCCCTCCCTCCCTCCCTCTTCCCCCCAACTCCAAAAAAAGTACCACGCCCACAAAGCCATCCAGAAATGGGGCAGGGTGATGGCTGAACAATTATGTACATGACATCGTTAAATTCTTATGTATATATAATCATAATATGTGACAGTAGCTTCCTCGTCATTCATCTTTTTTTTTTTTATATAGGGCTCACGTTTGTCTGCTCTCTTTCTTTAGAACTGGAGAGAAAGAACGATGAGAGATGTGAATGTGGAAACATAAAAAGATCAAATTATAAAAGAAATGTTAGTAAGAAAACGTAAAAACGCCAGTCCGAGTTAAAAATGAAATCAGAAAAAGTGTGAACGATATAATTAATATATTGACCAAATTATTCTTTGGCAACACTACATCTTTCCCTGCGTACCTTCCCAACATGTTTTCTCGCCTTTGTGATGTAATAAAATGAAGATGCACTCTACAAATGTTAGTAGTAAAAGCTCAACAAAGGTGTTGCCAATCCTTTTGAATAATCATGTTAAACTCAAAATAGTTGAAATGATGCAGGGTATAAAAAAATATTGGCTTTAAATCACTCCTGAATAAACACAGAAATTAAAACTAGTATAGGTTCAAGAATCATAATGTCATTTCAAAAGGCCAGGCAACATATTTCCATCAAAATAAACTAGTCTGAAAGCATGACACAAGCCTAATTCCACCTTACTGAGAAAGAAACAAAATTGTAAAGGTTTATCTTCACAAGAACAGCTCCTCTTCATCATGTGTGAACAAAGCGAGAAAGATGCAAGAAAAGGGACACGTCATCGTCGCATGTCTGTGCGTGAAAAGGACACTTGCGGGGCAGAAAAGACAAAGCATTTTAAAGAATCCAACCACCAAAGCAGAAATTTCTGTTGTCCATCTTTCTGAAAAAGGTCGTTATCAACACATGTACAGGATTATTTCCTGGACTTTTTGTTATAGGAAAAAATTGCATATATTTGTGTGTAGACTAACTCTTCACTTTTAGTTTACCATTTCTAAAGATCAATAGGTGTTTAATATTTCCTTAAAGTTGTCAAGAACACCGCTTTGGTGTTAATCATTTTTAGCATAAGAACAAAAGACAGATACATCAGTCGAAGATATGGTGGATAACTTTCCCCCAAAATAAAACCGATCTCAAACCATTGTTGACTGATTTTAAGAAATAATGTTACTAAGCAACTCACAGGAAAAGGTCCAATAAACTAAAACAAACATCAAAAGAGCAAAGGCTATTTGTCAATTTGTGAGAGCAAAAGAGTTGTAATAGGAACAACTATTGTCTTCAAAATTTTATCAAGTTGGTAAGCTAGAATTACAGACCTTTCTGTTTTACTGATTTGGAACAACCAGCACTGTATTTTTTCTTAGAAGTATCAATCTAGGCTTGCTATTCATTCAAACTTATCTCACATAACAAGAAAATAACACCTGTTTTATAAGTTTGAAAGTTGACTGCAATAAGCATTTCAATGAAAGCCCTTTTCCATCTTACAGAAAGTTAGTTTCAAAGACACACTGCTTTCTTTTTTGGATCAACCTTTTTCAGAGGGGAAAACACTTCCGACATGCGTCTTTTTCCGCAGGAAACTTAAGTATAGAAGTACAGAAAAGTGTCCAGGAAAGGGGCAGGTTTCAAATCCACATCATTTCAAGAGAGAGAGAGCTACAGTTCAAGATAACTGGCGGCAAACGTCCACGAGAAAAATCCACTCCTATACATGGTGTCACATGACAAAAAGCTACACACGCACACACTTGTACACTCCCTCCCCTCCCCCCACACACACAGTGGGGTAAGAGGGTGGAAGAATAAATAATGTGATAAAACATATCCATGGTGAATTATATACACTGGGGGAAGCTTTGGGGACAGGGGTATTCAAAAAACAAACAGGACTTGTCATGTCAGTTAAAAATCATTCCGTCTATTAAGATTTGTTTAAAAATTGGCGTGCATTCCTCATTCTTGATCTGCACTTCATTCTTACCCAGTACACATTCTCACCTCGTTCTTATTCTGAAACAGCATACATGCTCATGCAGTACAAATTCTCAAACATCATATAATATCCCCAAGAGGAAAAAATGTTGCAGGAACAGACCAATGCCATGCAGAATAAAAAGGGGTACATTACCATAATACTACACACAAAAACTCAGTTAAAAGTCAAACTTTCTCTGTGGTCGATTTAGTCTACTATTATTCACCAGTAGTTATTACTTTCATTACATTTTGACTTTGTTTTGAAGGAATTACAAGACTTTATTTTGGTTTAAATTAAGATTTGACGCAAGATGTGTCAAACTTTAGAGAAAAACACAACAACACACAAAACAAACCTAAAACTCTAACAACAGAGTGGTAAAAAGCCTTCATATGGAAAATAAGCACTTTTTATATGTTATTATCTTTTTTAAGAAGTTGTTTGCGAGCCCAAAATTATTTGGATAAAAATGTATACAACTGAATTAAAATGCAATCTTGCACTACTAAAAAAGGTTCGACAGAAACATTATAACACAATATAAGCTTGACAATGGAACAACTCAATGAATCCAACATACCACCAGTGTACACAAAGATTCATTGGTTAATTGCCCAAGGTTCTACCCTGTATCAACAATAGGGAACACACACACACACACACACACAAACACAGCAATAGATCCACACATGCTCACTCTAACCCATACTCTATTTCTTCTTCTTTTCTTGCATACCCCCACAAACACACTCATGCACACACACAGATCCTACCAATAAAAGAAAGTAGGTGGGGCGGTGGAAAATATTCTGCAAGGTGGCCCATTCGCTACCGGCAACCGACTCATCATCATCATCATCACAGCTTCTAGAATTCAGCATGTTATGTACAGATGTGCTTCTTTTCATTCGACACCAGGCTTAAGTCTTCAAATACATGCACTCCATCAGTCCCAGATAAAAACTCTTGTTCATTTCACTCCTTAGATCCATATCTTGACAGTTAAAATAATCATGACATTTAGCTGCACGAAATATCTGTGTGATCACTCGTGACCAAGAAGTAAGGCTAAAATTCTTTCTATAAACCGGAAATAAAATCCTTTGCCTCTTCTCATTCTTCAGTATAAATTTCTGGCAAATCGTGTGACACTCAAATACAGTACTCCCCGGTTAACGTCACTACCGTTTAAGGTCACACCTCTGATAACATCAATCAGGGTGTTGGTCCCGACCTAAAGCCTTCTTTGTATGACTAAGAAAACCTCGCTTTGCGTGACCTCGGATACGGGAACACCTCTTTTTAGGTGACCCCCGTTCTGGTCTCTAAATGCAGAAGACCACCGTTTAAGATCAAGCGAAACTGAAACGGAAAAAAATCTCTCAATTTTGCGGCCTTGACAGGTTTTTTCTCCATATGACGTCAAAAGAGAAGTGACGCACAAATCAGATTATTTGGCCCGATTATTTTACCCCAAAGAGAAGGATGAGGAAATCTTTCGCAAATAAAACTTGGAAAATAGTTCCCGCCAAAAAAGTCGTTGAACCAATCAAATTGCCAGTTCGTCATGTCACGTCTGCTTGTTTTCCTGCCGGTTTCCGTGTGCTGCTGAGTAGTGCCAATTTTAGGCCAAAATAAAAGACATTGTTGAAGATTTGAGATATTTGGAAGCTCTCTCTCTCTCTCTCTCTCTTTGGGGCGGGGACGTAGCTCAGTTGGTAGTGCGCTGGCTTTGTAGCCAGTTGGTCGCCATCAACATGGGTTCGATCCCCAAGTTCGGCGAGAGATTTATTTCTCGGAGTCAACTTTGTGCAGACTCTCTTCGGTGTCCGAACACCCCCGTGTGCACACATGCGCACGAAAAAGATCCCACGTTCACAGCGAAAGTCTCAGGGCTTGGAAAACACGAAGACACGCATGCATCATCTCTCGTCTCCGATTATCATGATCGTATTTCGATACTTTGACGAGACAAACCCAATGCTGATGTCTCGAAGAAGACAGCCACAGCGGGCTTGTTCGAATCAAAGTATCACACCATATCTTCAACGTATTACCAATACCTGTCCCAATATAGACCAGTTGGTCTAAGAGGACGTTAAACCCTAATAGTCAGTCAGTCTTTCTCTTTCGTTCCCCCTCTCTCTCTTCTCTCATGGTCTCTGTTTCCGTCTGTCTGTCTGTCTGTCACTCTCTGTCTCCGACCCCTCTCCTCTCTCTCTTTCTTTGCCCCTCTGGCCATCTCTCTCTCTTCTATGATGTCTCTTTCTCTCTCTCTCTCTCTTCCTTTCAATTCCCCCCCCCCCCCCCCTCCTACTCTCTCTCTCTCTCGATCTCCCTCTTTTTAACTCTATGTCTCTCTCTCCGTCTCCTCTCTTTATCTCTGTCTGTCATGATCAGTTTGTCTGTGTCTCTCCTCTCTTTCTATGTCTGTCTTACCTCACATCCTCTCTCTCTCTCTACCTCTCTCTCTCTCTCTACCCCTCTCTACCCCCCTCTCTCTCTCTCTCTCTCTCTCTCTCTCTCTAATGCAGCTGATGGTCTCTGTGTCAGTGTCAGTATGTCAGTGTGTGTCTCTCTCTGGATCTGCCCATTATTACGTCATTGACTTTCAATTGGCCGGAAGTCTTTATGGGGCCCCAAACTAAACTCTGATCTCCTCGGATAAGATCATTTTCTACTGAAATTGATCTTATCCGAGGATCGGTTAACGTGTCCCTCGGATAAGATCACGATTTTTTTTTTGGTCCCAAGGGGGGTCACCTTATCCGAGGAGTACTGTATCTGTTAAAACTTGAATGGAAACTAAATCCTCAGTCACACAACGGAGTAGATTCTCTTCATGTTAAATATGTTTTGTCTTTTGTGTTTATTTTGTTTTTTTAAAACGTTTGATGTTTTTGTTGTTGCTTACTTTTATTTGCAAGGGATTTAGATCAGATGGGAAGATGTCAAATCAATTATCAAGGAAGGTTTTATTCTGATTTTCTGTTTTTGTGCAGGACTTTTAAGCCTACTGAGGAGCCCTATTTTGAAAGGTATAAAGTCAAGATTCATTACCATTTACTGAGACCGTTCATACATCTTGGAAATCTTCTTTCAGGCAAATATTTTGTAGTTGTACTAAGTTTGTTTACTGAACACTTAAGTCCTGTAAACCACACTGACCAAAATCATTTTCACAGGAATTTCATCGAACAGAATTACACTGTGACATCCATACACACATCCACTCATCTGACGTTTGAGCCAACTTCATTCAAACTGTTTGGCATTGGGCAAAAAATGCTACATAGTTTACAAAGCATTCGATTCAGGCTTAGAACAGCCCATTCCAAATTTCTCATCTTATCCAAATTTGTTCTACTTTTATTCATTCCTTCATTCCAAAAACATTGCAGACCAAAAGACACCTACGTCAATCGGAACGTTTGAGGCCAACTGCAAAATGTCCACCATCAAGTTTTACCAACAGAACAAGCTTTCCTTTTATTTCCAGGTAATTTTACTCCAGTCCCATGATTCAAATCTTACCGTAAACTCTCTTTTCCACTTTTTCTGAGTTGGTTTTCACAGCATCCTAGTCCAATGCTACTCGATTCGTTCGTTCACACAGTTTTACATTTCACTCCACGTATTCTTTACCCACCCCCTTCACTTCAGTCACAACAAAAGGTAAAGACTATTTCAACCCCCGCACAGGGCCTCACGCCCCAGTTCATGGTACATGCTGCTTGTTCTGTCCCGCTCCAGCAGGGATCTGCTTCCGTTCCAAGAGCCCTATGAAACAGAGTGACGCACCACTCCCGCAAAATTGTTGTATGATACATAACAAACACTCAGCAAGCAAGTACAGCCTAGGAATACAATGACAAGTTGTATTACACAACTAACCCACAGGTCATCTCTCTCTATCCACTTCGCAAAGTTTGCTTGTTTTTGCTTTCTCTCTCTTATTTAAAATTCATTAAAAAAAATTCAGCTAGATTTCATTTTCAACGAGTCCATGCAGTTGCCATGCTCTTTTCTACACAATAATGAAAGTGTTTCTTGGTAGTAGTATTCTTGGGCACACAAAAACATGTCATTATCATTCTGCCGAATCCAACTTGCATTTCCAATTTCAAACTCTGTATAAAGCACATGCTATGACAATCCACACGAGAAATACAATCTGGCCATGACAGCTCGAGTTCAAGGTCACTGAAGCTTCAAGGCGTTAACAGGCACAGTAAAGGGACAGCACTCCTGGCGTCTGACCCATCACTTGGAGAGTGACACCCCCTTCCTTCCTCGGGTAAGGGCGGCCACACACTCGCACGTTTTTTTTCTCTTCTTCTTCTCCATTTCTTTTCAGCAATTCCACTTTGAGTTTATAAGACTCCACCCCAGTTTGTCCAAGTGTCAATGTATCAGCACAGTTTCTCTCTGCCTGGCGAAGCAGTTCTTGAGAGCAGACACGAAACGCAACACGACTGGTTAATGATGTCCTTTTCTCACCAAACCAAGCCTCTGACATCGTACGATGCACCAAATCACACTAGAGAATGTCTGTACACGCAGCAGTTCATGATACCAGCTTTTGTCTCTCCTCTCTCTTTCACTTTTGTCTTTCAACTTCTCCGTCTTTTTCCGTTGTCTGTCCATCGCATGGCAGGATTACACTGCCTGCTTCTGCCTGCTCTTAACCCCCGACACTGAATTCATCCCACATGCAAAAACCCCGCAGCTGTTTGCCTTTTATCCACTTTTCCCCTCTTGGTTGGTGAATGCTTTCTCATTTTCTTTTTCAAAGTCATATCTATCTTAAAATGCCCACTGCAACACAAGAACACTGTCAAAGCAGAAAAACAGTCCACGTCTTCGTCCCTTGGCAAGGTAGTAGAGATGCCTGCTAATTAATATCATTGCAGCAGAAAAATGTGGAAACGGAACTTGAAGCAACTGTATGCAACAGAGTTGTCGTTAGTACGTGGCAAGTAACCCCTGCCTCAGTGGGTGATAAAAAATAAAACAAATACACTGAATATTTGGCCGACAAGACAAGAGACGTTTGATTTTAATACCGCAGTGGATGCCCTATGGGAACTTGTCATGCTGCTTGTTATGACTGGTATCGTCATGTTGCTTTCCAGGTTCTTTCTGCCATCACAGCAAACTGAGTCTACTGTTTTTGCTCATGTTTGCTGAGGGATGAATGGGGAGGGGTTATTTTTTCCAGAAAGTGTCTGCCTAGTTTGTAAAACGCCCGTGAGAGATAAACTATCTGGACATATGTATGCTGTCCCGCTGTAAATGAGACCCAGGTTAATGATTTTGTGCCCTGAATTTCTAAATCCAAGTGTGATTTCTCCCTGACCAAATTGTTAACTGAGAACTTTTGTTGTTGTGGTCAGCATTTTATTCTTGTTGGTTAATTTTTTGTTTCCTAGCTCATATTTTCTATCTTTTTAAAAATATTTTTGTGTGTGTCTGTCACTCTGTGGTGTGATTCTGAAGATACTTCTCGACGCCTCAAACTTTTTGTTTCCTTTAGCTTACCTTTCTATCAGCAAAGATGTCTCAGAATGATTTCTAACTTCCTAAGCAGCTATTCTTATTTAAATACTTAAATAGAACATGAATAACAAAGACACAAAATTTATCAGACAAGTTAAATCAGTTTTGTTTTCTGGATTGTATTTGTACAAAGAATAACAAATCTTGTGGCATTAAAAATGTTGCTTCTGCATTTAAATGATACACTAAGGCTAAAACACTTCACATTTTTTTTCCATTTAGAACGCTTTATGAATCACAATCATGCTTGCCACAAAAAAGAGTTAAGCATAAAAGCGAAGCATGTTGTCAATATTAAGTCTTCAATTCTTTTTTCTTCATTAATCCAAAGAGGAATAATTACACAATGTGTGTGTGTGTGTGTGTGTGTGTGTGTGTGTGTGTGTGCGCGCGCGTGCGGGGACATGTGTGTGTGTGTGTGTGCGCGCGAGGGGACGTGTGTGTGTGTGTGTGTGTGTGCGTGCGCGCGCGAGGGGACGTGTGTGTGTGTGTGTGTGCGTGTGTGTGTACACATGTATTCATGTGCATGCATGCAAGCTTGATTGTATGTTGGCAGTAAAAGTAATTCAGCATGCTTCAAAGTCAAACTCTAATCTGATCCCTACTCCGGTTAGTTCTTAATCTTATCAAAAGACAGCACACCTCAAATTTTTCACACCCAACAAAATCAGGTGTTGGCAAAGTCATGACCAGAAATGTTCAAAGAAACTGGCCCAGCTTTCAAAGCTCAAGATATGTAGTCAGGTATGTCGTCACCATGCAGTAGATCCACCAATGGTGTCAGATCGTACGTTTTACCGTTCAATGGGCGTCTACGGGCAGAAATCCAAAGATGGTGAATGTAACTGGGCACAAAGCTGAGAGCAGTCTGGCGGAAAAGTGCAGAGCGACGCGGTGAAAGAGCAGCTAGGCGCCAAGCTCAACACAATGAATCCATGGACTTCAGTGTGAGAACTGAAGATGAGAAGCACACAAACCCTCCTCCTCTTGGCTTCACGGCATGTAATCCATGGAACTACAGTCTGAAAACTGAAGACACGAAGCGCACACAGCCTCTCCCTGGCTGGTAACGGCGGACAAAGCCACAAGGAACAGTAGTAGCGGCAGGGGTCTGCAAGAGTTGTCGTCTCCATGGCACGATGGCTCTTTCCCTCTTCTCCCCGGCTTCACCGCAACCAGTATCCAGACAATGCTCGGACCAACATAGCAGCAGGAGGGGTCTGCAAGTGTTGTCGTCACCATCGCGAGAAGACCTCTTCCCTTCCCCTATCTCCGTGCAGTGTTGTCCTTGCAGCGAGTTGACCACACACCCCTCCCCCTATCTTCACCTCCCTCCCTGGCGTTGGGTCAATGGCTGGCCACGGGGCTTTGCTGCACACACACGCCCATCATGGGTGACTCCTCCCCCCGGGGGGGTTCTTGGGCAGTCCTGTGTGCTGTGGGGGGTGGGCCAGAGCCCTCACTGAGGGGCTGGGGGACGGAGGTGGCGGAGGCCTGGGTGATGGTGAAGGGGTAGTTAGCGGCGGGCCAGCTCTGCTGGGGGAACTGCGAGTACTGGGGTCCGGCGGAGGACGACGGGTAGCCTCCCAGCTGCATGCTCAGCGAGCCCAGCTGGGGTTCGATCCCCTGAAGACTGGCGCCTGTGGGGCCCGAGTGTCCGTGGTGAAGCGTGCTGAGGTCGACTGGAACACTGGCCGTCGGGGCGAGAATTCCCCCACCACCCACACCCCCGCTGGACAACATCTGCCCCGGGCGCTGTGCGTGGGGGTGCGAGATATCCGGGGGCGGGGCGTAGGGGTGCCCCGGCATGCCCATGTTCTGCGGCCCTGGTAGCGCGGAGGATGACGAAGACGACGTGGAGGAGAGAGAGGTGGTGGAGGACTGCACTGCTGCCAGAGGACCAGACGTGTGCCCACCCAGGTGGTGATGGTGGTGGCCGCGGTGAGTGGTGAACTGCTGACCCAGGTGCATCAGAGACCCCCCACCGTTGTTGCTATGGCGCCCCTCCCAGCGACTGTTGTTGCCCTGATGTGCGGGCGGCGGGGGGATGCGATGGGCGTGACCGGAGGGGCTCTCGCAGTCCATGATGGCCGGAGGAACGGGGTGCTGCTGGGAAGCGGAGTAGGAGTGGGGGTGGTGGTGGCCGTGATGCTGGTGGGTGGGGTCGGACCGCGCTCGGCCGCTCGACGTGCTCCCCACTGTGGACACACAAGGTACGTGCAACATGAGGAAGGGGAGTGATAATGGCCACACAAATTTTCCAACCAAGAATGCTACTAAATCCACACATGACCTCAAATGTATCCTTCATCCAATCTATTGTACCTTGTTACTGTTTATTCTCACCTTTAGATCATACATGCAAACCCCACATGGAACTGCATCAACAGTCTATTAGCCGTCACTGATCACTCTCTATACAATCCCATTTCCCCAATGAACTGTCAGACCTACTTCCTTTTGGGAAGTACAGTAAAGCCTTCACAATTCATGAGTTGATCTCATTGGGGATTTAAACAGTCCATTGTTTTGAACCAACTTAGCCTTGTCTCTCAGTCAGTATGATCAAGTTATAAGAAAGCTATAACACACTGCACCTGCTCAAGATGTTGTGTCTACTATTCCAATTTACCACAAAAACAAAACATGCATAACACGAAGCAAACCAGCTACCATCATGTCCAAGCAACCCACATCATCTGGCCTAAACCTTGACCCCCATCTCTCTACGTCACACATTTCTACACATACACTGATAAGTATTATGTACTGCACGCAGTGGAACTTTTCCTTTAAGACTTCAAAAACATTTTTAGGTCTTCACACTAAATGGTGGGATTTTATGAAAAGAAAATGAGGAAAACTAGTTTTTAAAAGGAAGAAATGTCTCAACAAGGGGGGGGGGGGGGTGTGTGGGGGGGGTGGGGGGGGTGGGGGGGTTCCACTGTACTTCTTACTGTAAGATTGTAACTGCCAGAATAAACAAACAATTCAAAAAAAATCTCACTACGAATCAGACAGACCTTAACTACCAAGCAGCCAACTAAAATGTACCAGGTACCAGTACCAATCATTCATATAAACTAATTCAGTAGAACCATTTTCCAGTTTCCCAAGTATAGCCCAGGGATCTCAAAACTGTGCATCCTGGGTACTCTAGTCTATGCACTAGAAGCCGAAAAAAAATGTACTAGAAATTCTTGAAGGGGGACCCACCATGACTAATCCCGAAAAGATCGGGACCTGGCATGCACTAAATGTGCATTATCGAACGTACCGTCCGCACTTATTTTCAGACTGTGACCGTCTGCTAGTTTTCATAAAGAATGGACAAGAACGTACTCTTGGCTAGATTTTCAAGATGAGAACATATTCTGCATGATCTGTACAGACGCAAATTGACAGAGTGAATCTAACCGATATAAAAAATAAGGCCTTTGTGAAGGTCTCACAGAACTTCCAAAAGTCCTCCTGGTCTTGGGAGCGGGACCCTGTCAAGTTCTGCTGAGGGGGTCCTTGAACCCCCTAAATATTCAAATTGGGGGTCATGGGACCCTCTCGGTAGAGCATCAGTGGGAAGCCCTGATAGCCTTAGAACAGTTGCTGATGAACTGCAGCATAGCTGCTAACCTTCTGAAGTCAAAATCCAGGAGCCAGGGGGACCGTTTAGTCTTGGATATGAGCAGGGAGAAGTTGTAAAATTCGGGAGATTCCCGGAAAATCCGGGAGGGTTGGCAGCTATGAGTCTGACTGCAGTAACCCTTCCGGATTTGTTCAAATGTGACCCTCCACCACGAAATGAGTCGCATGTCACCTCGCGCGGTTCTGCGCTAGGCGTAATATAAGTCCGGGGAGTGTCTGGTAACAGTGTGTGGGTCACCTTAGTTACAGGCTTATAACTCAAACAGTTTTTGCTCTTTTCTAAAACGGTTTTCACCACTGGATAGAGCATAAACAACTCTTCATGAAAATGTAAAAATATGAAAATCATGCAAAGGTGACATGTGACTCATTTCGTGGTGGAGGGTCACAAATGAGTGTTCTAGCCCTAGCCTAAGTAAAATCTTTTGAAGGTTTTGTAGGTTGCACGTGCATTGTCTGTGATGGTTTACACAGGAAGTAACAGCATCTTTGTTTTATTTTGTCTATTTTTTCAATAAAACCTTCCTATCTTGTGATGTATTATTGTTACATGGAAACTGATTTAGACTAAGCGTGAACTCTTTTAAATGGCCGTTTTTTTTTTAAATTCTGCATAACCGTGAAAAGAAACGAAAACGCTAAGAAAAGTAAAATGTTATTTCACTAGCAGAGAAGGGCGCTGATCAGTGTCGAAGTTTGTCTTAAAATTATTCATGCACAGGAACAAATTAACAACTATCTCAACTGTTTATGTTTTCTGCACATTATTATTTTCACAGTTATTGTTAAACAGCACATCCTGCTTTCGTTGTGTGTATGGTCTATAAAAAAAATAAAAAAATAAAAATATTAACACAAAAAATGTGCATTTTGAAACACAAATTAGATCAATTTATAAAGCACTTCACAAATCTCAACCAGTACAGCAAAAAAAACAAACAACCCAAGTAAGCTCAAAAACACTGTACAGCAACAGCACAAAGACACACTTTGCCTCGTTACAATGTCTGGCGTTACAACGGGTCAACAGATCTAGTTTGCTGGTTTCAGTAAGAAGGGTGGTGAGGGCTATATTTCGGCCCCATCTGTACAGTGCACTAGCTTCAACTGGCAAAGAATGGAACCACGTAACCAACAACTGCCAACACCACTACAACCAATATGCCACGACAGAAAGAACAAGAAACAGAGAAACAGGCTTCAAGACAACAAAGGGGTATCGAGCAAGAAACAGGCACTAAGCAGGCTAGGAGCAAAACATTTCATGAAAAACAAAGAAATAAACTTTGAACAGATATGAAACAGGGTAGCATAAAACAGAAAAACAGAGAGAAAAATTCAGTGGAACCCTCATTTTCAGACCATTACCCTTTTCCCAGGTTCTTGCTTTTCCCGGTTGTTTGGTCAGTCCTTCCAATAAATGACATCCATTTTAGGTCTTATACCAGCAGGCATAAGATCATGAAATTGTAAATAAGCCTAACATTTATTTAAACAAAAGATGCAAAATCGTGCAATCTTGGAATCTTAAAAAAATTATTTCTGGAGCACCAATAATCAAAAACAAATCCGCTAGCTGACAGACAAATCTCATGTCTCTGTTAGGGCCACAAAAAAAATAGGTCTGTTTACGGTAACATAGGCCAAAAAAATAGGGTCGGTAGGTCGGGATTTTCCCCCCCCCCCCCCCCCCCAAAAAAAAACCATATTTTTACGTTATTTTGCCAAAAAAACAAGATTTTTTTTTTTTTTCCCCCCAAATGCCAAAAAAAAGTCTAGGGTCGCGCGAAAAAACTAGGGTCGGTCGGGTTACCATAAACAGACCTTTTTTTTTTGTTGGCCAAAGACATCTTTTTCTCAGATTTTTACCTGATCTAAAAAGGGAGGTTCCACTGTATCAAGAGAGCCCAAAAACAAGAGGCAGAAAAAAAAGAGAAAAGAGGGCAAGGCACGAGAAGCTTGGAGAAAGCGAGCGAAAGGGAGAGAAAAGGGGAGGCTACATACTATTGGTGGACGGCAGAGGTGGACAGGGCGAGCGGCCAGCACTAGCTACTGGGGCCTGAGCTGTCCGCGGCTGACCATGCCGTTGACGAAGCACGCCGGCCCCGACCCAATGTCTACAACAGCAAGGGGACGCCACTGTGACACACTCACATACAAGGGCGCAAATCTTTTCTTCCCTCTCGTTGTCAGTGCAAAACCCAAGAATGTACAGAGGGGCCGAGAGGGGAGTTTACAGTTAGGCTAGCTATGACGAATGATACATGAACTTGCTTGGGTTGATGGTAGTTATGATGAACGAGAAACTAACTTGCTGTTAGGTTGTGATTTGTGATTCAATGAACCCGGCAGGTGCCGAGGTGAGTCAACGAAAGAATGAGAATGAAAGCCAGACGATGGTTGGGGACTAATGTGTGTGTGTTAGTGCAAGCTGTCTGCAACTGACCAGCTTAGGAAGCACGCTGGCCCCCATACAATATCTACAACAGCAAGGGGGGCGCCACTGTGACAGACTCTCATACAGGGGCGCAAATCTTTTCCCCCTTCTGGTTTGTGAGTAGGAATGGGGGGGGTAGAGAGGGAGATCTGGGCAGATGGGGAAAGACGAGTAGAGGACAAAGTTTGAGGTGAAACTGAAAGAAGCCTCGATGAACAACAAACTGGCTTGCTATGTGCAGTTTGCTATGTGGATGAGATGAGTGATTCAATCAAACTGAAAGCCAGGAGATATTTGGAGAGAAATGAGCAAGAAAATGGGTAGCTTGACTGCAATGCACTACCTTTGAATAGTATTGGGTTGTGACAAGTGATTCAATCAATATGAAATGTTGAAAGCCACATGATTGTTAGAGAGTAAGGTGTGTTGATGCATCCATCTATATTTATGTGTGTGTGTGTGCGACTGCCTGACAGTATTTGGATGTGGAAGCATACGTGCCCAGTTATGGCTGCATGTCTGCATACAAGTACATTTTCATTTATATGGTTCTACATCGTAACATGCATGTATACACTTCTGGGCATAAGGAAAGAGAGAGTGTGTGTATATCAAAAGCTAAGAAACATGATGATGTCTGTTCTGTAGAGTTTGGAGCTGAGACGGATATTGAGAATCAACCAGTTTGAGTTTCCACAAGCTGCAATAAGCTAAGGGTTGAACAAGTGGATGCATGATTTTTGGTGTTAATGCAATACCTTTTTTTAATATCAGATATGATTGAAAGGACCATGGCGGATAAATGATTCTATGAGAGGATAACTGTTAGCGGTTAGGTAGCGACAGTTAAGACAGACACTCAGATTACAGAAAAAAAAAGAACCACTACTAGTACATTCTACAAAACAACAGAAATACAGAGAACAAGAGAAACAGCATGATGATGACGTGGTTATTACAGATGCGTTTAGCAATGGTGGAGGCAGTAGTGGTAGTACATGTACTATTTTTCTCTGAAAATATTTTTTCTACACAAATACTGAGTTCTGTTTCAAAAATCTCTAAGTTTCTCTAGTTGCACGCAGGGTGAGCTGAGACCTACATACCTTAGAGCACGATCATACCAACAGTGTCCTTTTTGTTGTTCTTCTTTTTTCCTTTCTTTCTTTTTTGTGAAAACTGAGATCATTTTCAACTGTCGACACAGAAATGAATGGGGATGAATGTGAATCCACTAAATACTACAACTTTTTTTTAATTTTTTTTATGCGAAAACCCACGATAGTTTCAACTACCAAGGAGTAAGAGTTTGAGACAAGAACACAGAGTGGAAATCATTTGAAATAAACACAGCAAGACATGAACACAACACAGACAGACCTAGCAGGGAGGGTTGGTTGATGGAGCACAAAAAGCAGCAACAACAACAAATGCGTGAACTGAAATGTGAGTACGTTCTGTTCCCCGAGAATGACCAGAAGAGAGATGAAAATACATTGAAGTAACAATGCAGGGGACAGGAAGGGGTGCACACATTACAACAACAACAATCATCAAAACAGAGAAATTCATTCACTGAAAACACATTATAAAAAATTTAAAAAAAATTTTAAAAAATGCCACATAAAATGTAACAGATAATATAAACACCATGCAATGAACTCTCCGTTTCCCCTCCTTACAAATTACCTCCCTTTAACCAGAACATTGAAAGTGTGCATACATTGTGGTTTTTTTACACTCAGGGGTAAAATCACTGTGTGATTTGCGACGGATGACATTTGACAAGACCTATTTTGCACAGATATGTGGCTCAAATATGTACCCAGCACTAAATAGAAAGACAATATTTACGCAACAATTTTGCAATCAATCCCTCTTTGTTGAAATATCATTCTAGTGGTACTTTCTCAATGTCTGGCGTTGAAGATTTCCTTTTTTCACTATTCAAGTGCAGCATAAGATCACCAGTCACTATTGCTGAGAAAGTGCAATTGTTTCAGCACTTCCTCTCCCAAACATTAATGTTAGGCTGAAGAAAAGGTGATGCTTGAATGCACATTTTCCAGAATTTACTTGTTGGGTTTAGAGATAATCACTATATTCACTTAATAAGTTGATATATAGAAGAATGACTTTTTCCAACCCAACACCTTGTGAACAAAAAGTAATTGGCAGTCTCAAAGATCAAAATGTCAATAACTCAAAACAAGAACTCTAGATTTGAAGTGTGCAATATAAAACAAATTGAAAACACGGCCAAGAAACAGATTACCCGGTGCATGTGTAGGCTTGGCTGTTAATGTTACAAGCAAAACCTCTCATCTTTTAAAATCAGAAAAAATGTTAAGATGATCAACCCTCCAAAAGCACACTCAAGACAGACAGATGATGTTTAGTCAAAGTTGTGCACCATAGCAAAGCAAGGTCTGTCTGGTCAGTTGTCCAAAGCAAGGTCTGTCTGGTCAGTTGTCCAAAGCAAGGTCTGTCTGGTCAGTTGTCCAAAGCAAGGTCTGTCTGGTCAGTTGTCCAAAGCAAACGACAGTGCAAGCACTGTCAACAAATCAGGGGGAAGCTACCTATCGTAGAAACTGTCAAATCTGGACTTCTTTTCTGTGTGCGCGTGCATGTATGCACATGTACGTGTGAATGTTAGTGCATGATCGCATGTGTATATCCAGTGAGACGAAACCCCCCGCTCCTTTTTTTTCCCCTTTGTGAGTTTGTCTGTACACAGATCCTGTATTGAGGGGATTGCTACAATATCTCTGGTCTGAATAACAGTGAGAATCAATGTGGTTTTCAAATTGCTTCCAAAAACAAAAGTGACAGTCACACACAGACACAAAAACATAACTGAACCATATGCCAGCCTATCACAGACACACTCTGACCAAACAATTGATAGCTGCAGTTGCACCCTGACACAAAAAGATAACTGAGCCCTGCGCCAGCCTATCACTGAAACACTGACAACAAAACTTGATGGTTGTACCACGACACAAACAACGACGACACCAACCACTTCAACAACAGTGCCAGCATCTTACCTGAAGGACTGGAAGCGGTCTGTTGCTCCATGGCGGGGCTGGTGGATGTGCTGTTGGAGGTGTTGGTGCTCTCGTCCGTCGTCTTCTTGAAGAAGTTGTGCTGGAGGGCGTAGTACGGAGAGATCCGCGTCTTGGGGTCAAAGTCCAACATGCGCAGTATCAAGTCCTTGAACTTGAGATAATCCGCCACCGTGTGACCCGCCTCCCCTGACCTCCGACCCCCAGGCCCGCCGTTCTCCGCTCCGATGATGTCGTGCAGTTTCCGAGAGCAAGGCGGCTTGTACTGCAACAAGGTTTTCTTTCGTGAAAAGCCAGGTGTTAGTTTATGGTGGCAGAGACATGCCTTTTGTTTTGTGCATGAACAATGGTTCATCAAACAAATGTTCATATAGACACAGAGCAAAGCTACTAAAAAATTGTTTGTAAAGTATGGTAACCCTGCATCATTAGGCCTAAAAAAAAAATAGGTGTGGTTACGGTAACCCGACCTACCCTATTTTTAGGGGCCGATCCTATAACTTTTTATTACATTTGTCAAAACAAAACAAAAAACAAAAAAAAACCAGTGCAAAAAACGCAATGAAAGCGAAAGCGCCCGAGTCGCACACTTATTTCCCTGTCAAGTAGGTTTAATTAGTACACAGAAAAAAAAGTTAAAAAAAAAAAAAAGTGATTGCCTACCTACCTACCCTATTTTTTTGTGGCTATGTTACCGTAACCACACCTATTTTTGTTTTTTTTTGCCTTATCATATCGGAACACACACACTCTCTCCAACCTCAAACAAGTCAAAACTGTAGGTTATACTCTCCATTACAGCTACTCTTCCAGACAGTACAGCATTGTCGTTTAGCATGGTCATCAAATCCTCAGCTGATTTTGGCCAAAAACGCTCACTGGTAGACAAAACCACTTAAAACCATGAAACTGTTACTAGCTTACTCAAAGCCATCTGCATCCCACACACTTCTTCGTTTTTCACACGCTTCATACACTCTTCCATAAATGATCAAACTTGTAGCAGGATAAAAATATGCAAGAATTCAGCAATTTTATCAAACCAGTCAACACTCAGAGACAGTAAGTACATCAGCAGGCTTGGCCCGAGGATACACCCCTGCATACCCAACTCAGGAGACTGTCATTAGTTTCAACGACCTTTGCAAAGCGGTTCACTAAGCGACCACATCTGTACTAAGGATTTAGTACGGTCAGTAACACCGAAGGCTGACAAAAAAGAAGCCATTTCTCACTCACCTTTTTGTTGTCCCGTGGTTTCTTGGGCGCGTAGGAGCCGTCAGGCATGAGGTCGAAGTACTTGCGTGTTTTCTGTGCCTGGTCCAGTATATGTCTGGGTGGGACGCCCAACACCTCCACGATCTTCATCATCTGGTCAAACTGCACAAATCAAACGTTTGTTAGTGGGAGAGTGATACATCGTATCTGCTAAAAATTCAGTTGTCAGATATAAGTCAGTATATGGCAGTGTCTCTCTATCTCCCATTCATCACGTCACTAGCACTATCAGCAATGCATGGGTGCAACCTGGAAAATTCCAAAAACCGGCAAAAGTTGGGGTCCAGCTTTTTTAGTATTTAAAATGCCAAAAAAACCCTCTCCTGGAACAAAAACATCGGCAGCCGATGAAACCAAAAACCGGCTGCCGGCGTGTAGCCGGCAGAGTTGCACCCATGGCAATGAAATGTCCAAAATACGTTATAGTCCTTGGTTTCTGCAGTCAAACGCAACTTACGCTGAGATTACCGCTGACACTCACACAAACTTAGAACATAAACCACACTCTATATCAAATCCAACCCTCCTCTCCCTCTCTTTTTCCACCCTCTTCCTACCTCGTTGGATCCTGCGAAGAGAGGTTCGCCCGTGTGCATTTCCACCAGAATACAGCCCAGACTCCACATGTCGATGGCAAGGTCATAGGGAATTCCGAGTAACACCTCCGGTGAGCGGTAGAACCGACTCTGGATGTACTGGTATATCTGTCAGGGCGAGGGAGAAAAATTCGTGAGTAGGGCAGCAGGGTAAGGGAATGAGGGGAAAGAAGAATGGCAGACTAATGTCTAATTAAAAGGGGGGTGAGGGGGAGAGACATAGCCAGAGAGGGTGATAAGAGAGACAGACAGACAGAGCAAGAGAGAGAGAGCGAGAGAGAGAGAGCGAGAGAGAGAGCGAGAGCGAGAGAGAGAGAGAGCGAGAGCGAGAGAGAGAGAGAGAAAGAGAGAGAGAGAGAGCATTAATACTGATAGCAGCCAAGGCGATGAATGATAGCATAACATTAAGGAAGGGGCAAAAGCTCATGAAAGACACAAATAAATTAGGCTTCAATCATTTGCCACTGAATTTCAACATAACATATCCAGCTTGGGTTGAATTAAACACTTAAGTTTCACAGGGACGGCAACAAACAATGAATTAAAAAAAAACATGTTTCTTTCTCATACTTCAAAGTCACTCAAGTTAAGTGATCCACCATACTCAAGAAACTCTTTCTCATTCACAGGCACATACCAACACACACACACGTCAATGTCAAAGACACAAACACACAGAAGCATCCACACAAAACTGTGTAAACACACGCACTCACACACATCACTCACACAAAACAAAACCAGACACATACACACACACACACACATCACTCACACAAAAGAAAACCAGACATACACACACATCACTCACACATCACTCACACAAAAGAAAACCAGACACACACAAACATCACTCACACAAAACAAAACCAGACACACACACACACACACACACACACACACACACACACACACACACACACACCACTCACACAAAACAAAACCAGACACACACACACACACACCACTCACACAAAACACACACAAACAAGCAACAACAAACACACAAACTCCATTACAAAGAAAAATAATGCAGCACTCACCCTTTGTCCCAGTTGACAAGAACTACCAAAATCCACAATTTTGATTGCACTGCGCTTAGGGTTGCACAAGAGAATGTTCTCCGGCTTGAGGTCACAATGAATGATATTTATCTCCGGCGTGGCGAGAAACAACAACGCCGTGCACAACTGCTGAGCAAATTTACGAGTCAAGTTGAGGGACACCCCTCGGAAGTTTGTGTTTCGTAACAAGTCGTACAAGTTGTAGGACAGCAGTTCAAACACCAAACATAGATGATTCCGGAACATGAAGTGCCGCTTTAACCTCACTGCAACACAGGAGAAACAGGCGTTAGTACAGTATTTGGGAATGGTATTTCAACACACAAAATAAACAAAGCAATAACACAAATAACAGTTAGAACCGAGAAAAAAAAAAACATACAAAACAACACACACCCTTTATGAAGTCACAAATACTGTGCACTGACAAATACATAGCACTGCAGAAGACGAAAGAAAATTGGCACACAGGACTGGGAGTCCTAGCTATTAATTTCAAAACTTAGATGCCAATTTTACAACAGAAAATAACAAGCTTTTCATCTCTCATACCACACATGGACACACACACTCACACACACACACACACTGCCAAGGTTCCGCATCTATTCACCCAAGATCAAAATTCACTTTCTTCCAGCCACAAAATTATCTCCCTTCAGCTAAATGATTGTAACATGCTTGGTCTCAAACAAGTGTGATTATATGACTGCATACTTTCATAAAATGTTCTGTAAGCTCATATCAGAGATGAGAAAATCAGATTATACAATCAACTCACAACAAATGTGATCTGATCATAGGACTACATACTGACATTAAATATATCCAGAACGCTTGTTTATCACTATCAGAGATTAGCAACTCAGATTATATAATCAGCTCATACCTGCGATCAATCATTGTGCAGGTAATGTTCTTATGAGATTTCTCATTAACCAAGTCAAGGTTGACCAGATGCAGATGACCCTTGCCTTTTATGAAAGGTGTATTTTGATCAAAACAAACAAAGGGATGGCAGAAAGTGTCATTTATTTGGGAGGTAGGTCCTCTCAACGTTGCAGCTACTAATGTAGGTGTAAGCCCACATCTCAACAGAACAGCAATAGACACTGCGCATTTCTCACCAACACAAAAGTTATCGTATTTGATTACATAAACAGCGTATAAGTAATGATTATTATCGTATTTTATATGTCAACGAATTACTGCCTTCCATAAAAAATTGTTACATTTACTTGAATTTACATGTTGCATGTCTTAGACTTGATGCTCTCTTCCTATGCGCTTTCGTCCTAGTCTCTCCTTGTGGTTGTTAGTACTTTCTTCCCCCTCTCTCTCCCTTTTCTTTTTTATCTTCTGTAGATTCCTTTGTTCCTAGTTAGCTCCCCATCCCCATTCTTTCAATTTGTTCTTCTGGTTTATTGTTGTTATGTCCACCATTACGAAAATGTGTGTAATTTAGTATTGTTCTGGTCACGTGATATAAGCATTTGCTTGAGTGCGTGTCCTAGCTGTGTGTTTCGAACTGTTCATGCAAAAAAATTCTAAATAAAATTTTGTTTAAACCAAAGTATTGAGACTGTATGTCAGGATGATGGAGGACACAGAGCTGTGGCGAGCAGTAAAGTTCTGCTATACATTTTGCACAGTTGAGTAAGCAAGTCTGCCCACAACGGCAAAAGGTGCACCTTGTTTGTGCTTTTGCTTCATGCTTTGGCAGTGATTGCGCTAGTGTTTTTTCAAACCGGTACGCAAACTGTTATGATGCAAACAGTCCAGAAAAAAACGGTAGGCTGGTCATTGGAACCAGTAAGAGTCCAACTCAAGAGTACTGGTTTTATTGTTACCAGCGGAAAAAAAACGGTCGTCCTAAAAATCAACCGTAGGTCATACCGGCAGCCGATTTTGTTCCGGTATTTTCTCGCTTCAACCGGTAAAATACCGGTAATACCGGTTAACGCCAATACGGTTTGGTATATTTATTGTCCTCAATGATAGTCAAGCTTTGATCCTGGGGATAGCATGCAGCGACCAAGTCGTGCAAATCATGCACAGTACTTGTGTTTAGCACACTCTGAGACTTTGGCTGTGATCTTCTCCACGTGCTTATCCATAATACTCCTGCTGCGTTCATGGGCTGAAACTCTGACGTACATTCTTTTTTCTTCTTCTCATATGTCCAACGTGTTTGACCACTTTTACCCCGCCATTTAGGCAGCCATACTCCGATTTGGGGGAAACGTACCTATATAATACTTGTTTTCAGCGTCGTGCCGGTTCATGAGTTCCAGGAGCTTGACCTCGATCTGCGCCTGGTTGAGGAAGGGTTTCTTGTTTTTGATGATCTTGATGGCCACCTGCTCCTGATCCACGTGGTCGTAGGCCTTCACCACCTGTAGGTCAAATACAAAATACACATTTTATTACTAAATTAATAGCTGAAACAGTTTATAATTGTGATTATATAGACTAGTCACTAGAGAGGGTGTGTGTCTGAAACACGTCAACAGGAGCACGTGTGGATAGATTGACTCACTAAGAGCAAGCGTATTCACTCTTTCATATTCCATACTAACCAGAAAGAATTATTCAAACAAAAAATATTAGCAGTTTTAAAAGTGGAGAAATCCGGGTTTAACCAGTACGACAAACTTAATTTCTCTCTCCACCCTCACTATCTATCCCCCCCTCCCATCCCCCCACTTAGTTCTGAAGACACGAGAATAAGACAATCAGTAAATCAAACAAACACCTGGCATTTAATACTTGATTATGTGACAAGAAAACTGTGTCATAGTCATACAGTTGGGCCATTTGCTGTTTTAGAATCACAAATTACTCAATTACAAAATGTACCTGACTCATAATATTATTATATTGATGAAATGATGCAGATGCAGCAAAATCTGTTTATTACCCAAATGGAAGTACATTTCTCAGACTCAGTATGAAAATACACTACATCTAAAAGGTAGAAGGGAGGTCTGAAATTGAAAACCGAGGTATACCCTAAACAGGTTTCACCGTACAAAATAGGCGACACTGTCACTGTACAACAAAGATTGGTCTTTTCCCTCCAGTCAACCTACCTGCCCAAAGGACCCTTTGCCGATGAGCGAGTCGATCTCGTATCGATCGTTCCATTTTTCGCCGGGATTGATGATGTAATCATGGTTGGCATCGTCATAGCCTTCATTGAAGACATGGACGTTGACCTTGTTTTTCTTGTTTCCGCTCTCGTCCCCCTGCGTGGTCCCCTGAGCACGCCGCTTCTTCTTGGCGTAGTACACCTGTAAAAAGGGACCAGAGTTAGGATTTGCTGTCTGCCAACCCGGCTTTTTCCAATAATGTACACAGGGATTGCACCGGGAATTTTCAAACCGCATCATTTTTTTGCAAAATTGCGTCAAGCTGTCTGAAAATGGTGAGGCTACATCAACTAATTGTCTTCAACAAAGTTTCCAACAACTGTTACAAAAATGGAAATGTCATGCTACAGCAATATGGTTGATTAAATCTCGATTGAAGCCCTGTGAGCAATTATTGTCCCTTTCAATATGGGAAATAGCTGAAACCAGTCCTGCAGATTCCCACAATTGTACGACACTAAGAAAGATTCAACAGTTGTTCTTCTTCTTCTTAGTGATAGCCAACATCACTCATCAGCATGGTGATGAATCTGCTACGCTTGGGTGATGGTGGTTCCGGTCTATTGCTTGGTCAGGGGTGAAGTTCAGGGGGGGGGGGGGAGGTTGGGGGTAGGGGGGGGGGGGGGGGGATGATGGGTCAGTGGAGAGTTGCCAGCCTGGCCTGAAAGGATGCCAGGGATGGCGCTGTGGCAGTTTCTACAGGCAGGCGGTTCCACTCTGGAATGGTGCGCGGGAAGAATGTTTTCTGCCTGTAGGCTGTCCTGGAGTGGGGGATTTCGTAGGACAGAGCGTGGGTCAGCCTGGTCGTGCACTTGGGTGGTCTTGGCTTTGGTGCGTGGTTACTCTTCACTGCGACAAGGTCGTGGTGGACTTTGTAGAAAGTTGTTAGTCTCGCTCGCCTCCGTCTGCTCTCAAGCGTAGGCCACTCAAGGTCTTCGAGCATGTTGTTGACGCTGGAGGTCTGGCGGAAGCGATGCGACACCCATCTGGCTGCTCTTCTTTGGACCTTTTCGAGAGAGGCACTGTCTTCAGCGGTGTGTGGGTCCCATACTGGGCTGGCATACTCTAGGATGGGTCGTACTAGTGCCTTGTATGCAGCCGCCTTGACCTTCTTGTTGCTGAGCTTGATGTTGCGTCTAGCAAAGCCAAGTGCTCTGTTCGCCTTGGTGGTGATGTTGGCGATGTGGGTGTTCCACTTCAGGTCTTTGGTCAGGGTGACGCCGAGGTACTTGGCCTGGGTCTCCTCCTGGAGTTTCTGGCCGTGGAGCTGGTACTCGTATGGTAGGGTGGTACGGCGTCGGGTCATGTGTACTGTGTTGCATTTGGCAGGATGGAATGCCATCTTCCACTTCTGTTCCCAGGACGCCAGTCTGTCGAGGTCTGTTTGGAGGTTTTCTTGGTCCGCTGTTGTCTTGACGTCAGCGTGGCACGCTGTGTCGTCGGCGAAAAGTCGCGCAGTCGAGGTCAGGTTTGACGGGAGATCGTTTATGTACAGCAGAAATAGCGTCGGTCCGAGCACGGACCCTTGAGGAACGCCACTTTCCACTGGAGCTAGCTCTGAGATGGCCCCGTTGACGACGACGGACTGCTTTCTGTTGGTGAGGAAATCCTCGACCCAGGCGTTAACTTTCCCACCTATGCCGTACTGACGGAGTTTGTGCACGAGTAGACTGTGGCTGACCTTGTCAAACGCGCGGGAGAAATCCAGCACTAGAAGGTCCACCTGGTGCCCTTGCTCAAGCGCGAACGAGGCCTCGTCGACAAGCCCTAGCAGCTGGGTCTCGCATGATCTTCCCCGTCGGAAGCCGTGTTGTTCAGGACAGAGTATTTGGTGTTGTTCGCAGTAGGTGAGGATGGCGCTCACAATGATGTGCTCTAGGAGCTTGCAGGGGATAGATGTGAGGGAGATTGGTCGATAGTTCTCCGGCCTGTAACGCTCCCCTTTCTTGAATACTGGCGTTACATGGGCTAGCTTCCAGTCTGCTGGTACCACTCCCGATTTGAGAGAGGCCTGGAACAATAGTGTTAGCGCCGGTGCAAGCTCCGTCGCTACCTCTTTCAGGACGCGGGGGCTGAGTTGGTCTGGCCCACTAGCTTTGTTGGGGTTCAGGTTACGTAGGAGTTTTTCAACGCCTGGGGCCGTGATGGTGATGTCTTCGAGGGGTGGTTGTTGTGGGCTGAGAGGGGGCATGGGGCAGCGGAGCTCAAAGTCTTCTACGTTGAGTTCTTCTTTGGTGCTGAAGGCAGATTCGAACTGGCGGTTTAGCAGCTCTGCTTTCTCTTTGTCATCTGTGATCAGTTTCCCAGACTCCTTGAGCGCAGAGATGCCAGAGTATTCGTTTTGCTTGGACTTGATGAATGTCCAGAATTTCTTGTTGGGATGTGGTTTGTCATCACAGTCCTCGGTGATGAGTCCTTCTACGTAGCGCCAGTATTCTTTCCTCAGCTGGCGCTGTATCTGGCTCTTTAGGGTCTTGAAGACGTCCCTCTTGCATCGGGGCCATCTCAGAGCTAGCTCCAGTGGAAAGTGGCGTTCCTCAAGGGTCCGTGCTCGGACCGACGCTATTTCTGCTGTACATAAACGATCTCCCGTCAAACCTGACCTCGACTGCGCGACTTTTCGCCGACGACACAGCGTGCCACGCTGACGTCAAGACAACAGCGGACCAAGAAAACCTATGTTTTTGTAGACCAAACTGACGATTTCCAATTTCTTCAAGCACCTTTCAGGACACAATTTTCCCCTACTCACATCGCTACTGAATTCATTGAGGCTCACATAAGTCTTGTCTTGACAACTGACTTACCATCTTCTTCTGCATACCATTTACATTCGTGGTATTTGAACCCTCCACCTCTTCCGCCTAGCCTTACCAATACTACCGACACCATGTAGTAGTATGTACCCGTCCACAATTTCCAGAACCTGCAAGAGGGACGTCTTCACCTTGCTTGATGAGGTCCACCGAGAGTTTCTGGGTGGACATATGCCTTGGAGTTGGCCAAAGGTTTACTGGCACTAGGTCCACAACTTCCACTCTTCACGCAGGACTCACCTCATTGATGTGCTTGTATGTCTTGATGAGGTCGACAGACAGCTTGCGCAGGGGAGCGCTCGAGGGTTCGCGGAAGTTGTTGGGAATGCGGTTCTGCATGGCGGCTGCCTCTTGCTGCTGCAGCTGCAGAGCTTCCGCCATCCTCCTCAGCCCCCCGCCTCCTCCTCCCCCCGCCACAGACGCCAAGGTCACGCTTGCACCTTGGGGCCCGCTACCGGCCACCGCTACCCTCGGGCACCCGCCGCTCTCGGCCACCGCTGAATCATGCTGATACAGCCACAGCTGACCTGCAACATACAACAACACAGCTTTGTTAACAACAGGTAGGTTTGGTTTTAAAAACTGGATCCACAAGTACAGCCACAGCTGACCTGCAACATACAGCATCGTAAAAAAAAAAAACCCAGGTAAGTTTGGCTTCAAAAACTGCATCCACAAGTACAACCATAGCCTGAAACATACAGTGCTACGCTCCAACCTGCCCTGGCAACCACCTCTTGATCAGGACCACCTGCCCAGTATGACCACCATAGACTGATAAAAAACCCTGAATAGACTGATAGTCTGATAGAGAAACCTAAGTTCTTTTTCATAGAATTCACCTTTTTATAACAACCACCTGTCTATAAATATAAGGACCACGTTTAGTTGGTATCTGGGGTGTTCGCATTAGGCCTAAAAAAAAAATAGGTGTGGTTACGGTAACCCGACCTACCCTATTTTTAGGGGCCGACCCTATAACTTTTTATTACATTTGTCAAAAAACAAAAAACAAACAACAACAACAAAAAACCGAGTGCAGAAAACACAATGAAAGCGAAATCACCCGAGTCGCACACTTATTTTCCTGTCAAGTTGGTTTAATTTGTACACATTAGAAAAAAAAGTTTTAAAAAAAAAGTGATTGCCTACCTTCCTACCCTGGTTTTTTTGGCTATGTTACCTTAACCACACCTATTTTTTTTTTTGCCTTACTCGTAATAGCCAGGGTTGACTGTACCTACGATCACAGGACACCCATGTGACATGTGTTGTGACATACAACCAGAGAGTAGATGCAATGATGTATACAAACATACATGTACAAACTATTTCTGCAGTGTGCTGAAGTACAGAATGATCATTATCTTTTTGGTCAAAATCATTACCACTTTCATGATAAAATCAGTGAACAGAACAAACTGAACTACAGCACACAGACAGGAGATTCATATTTGGAGAGGGGGGGGGGGGGGGGGGGGGAATCGAGACCAGTAAATCCTTCTCAACCCAGTCACCCTGTGCCTTAAACTCATGATACAGCTGAAACCTGCCTTTGCAACCACCTCTCAAAAGTGACCATCTTCCCACAACGACCACTCCAAAACATCCAGACGAGTTTTCTTCTAAATAATTCACCTTTCCTTAGCAACCACCCGTCAAAAACGACATTTTTTTTGTTTGACAGTACCTTGAATCTTGCAAAAGCAACTTTTTTTTTTAAAGGAAGGGCTACCGCCAACTGAGAACTGTGTGTTGTTTTTGACTGGTGAGCAGACGTGCAGTTACACAGTGTAAACTTCCTGGATTATACTTTTCTTTGGGCGTATTGAATCATGCACAGTGAATAATCACAGTCAGCACCAATGCTGACGAGTAAAGCAGACAGATTATCAAGGTGTTGACACAAGACAGTCTGATAAGGCCTAAAAAAAAAATAGGTGTGGTTACGGTAACCCGATCTACCCTATTTTTAGGGGCCGACCCAAAAACTTTTTATTACATTTGTCCAAAAAAAAAAAACACACACACACAAGAAAACGAGTGCAGAAAACGCAATGAAAGCAAAAGCGCCCGAGTCGCACACTTATTTCCCTGTCAAGTAGGTTTAATTTGTACACATTAGAAAAAAAAGTTTAAAAAAAAAAAGTGATTGCCTACCTTCCTACCCTATTTTTTTGGGCTATGTTACCGTAACCACACCTTTTTTTGTTGTTGGCCTAAGAGATTAGTTCTGGACCAGTGTGGACCCAAGACAGTCTGATAAGAGATAAGTTCTGGACCAGTGTGGACACAAGACAGTCTGATAAGAGATTAGTTCTGGACCAGTGTGGACACAAGACAGTCTGATAAGAGATTAGTTCTGGACCAGTGTGGACACAAGACAGTCTGATAAGAGATTAGTTCTGGACCAGTGTGGACACAAGACAGTCTGATAAGAGATTAGTTCTGGACCAGTGTGGACACAAGACAGTCTGATAAGAGATTAGTTCTGGACCAGTGTGGACACAAGACAGTCTGATAAGAGATTAGTTCTGGACCAGTGTGGACACAAGACAGTCTGATAAGAGATAAGTTCTGGACCAGTGTGGACACAAGACAGTCTGACAAGAGATTAGTTCTGGACCAGTGTGGACACAAGACAGTCTGATAAGAGATTAGTTCTGGACCAGTGTGGACACAAGACAGTCTGATAAGAGATTAGTTCTGGACCAGTGTGGACACAAGACAGTCTGATAAGAGATAAGTTCTGGACCAGTGTGGACACAAGACAGTCTGTTAAGAGATTAGTTCTGGGCCAGTGTGGACACAAGACAGTCTGATAAGAGATTAGTTCTGGACCAGTGTGGACACAAGACAGTCTGATAAGAGATTAATTCTGGACCAGTGTGGACACAAGACAGTCTGATAAGAGATTAGTTCTGGACCAGTGTGGACACCAGACAGTCTGATAAGAGATTAGTTCTGGACCAGTGTGGACACAAGACAGTCTGATAAGAGATTAGTTCTGGACCAGTGTGGACACAAGACAGTCTGATAAGAGATTAGTTCTGGACCAGTGTGGACACAAGACAGTCTGATAAGAGATTAGTTCTGGACCAGTGTGGACACAAGACAGTCTGATAAGAGATAAGTTCTGGACCAGTGTGGACACAAGAAGTCTGTTAAGAGATTAGTTCTGGACCAGTGTGGACACAAGACAGTCTGATAAGAGATTAGTTCTGGACCAGTGTGGACACAAGACAGTCTGATAAGAGATAAGTTCTGGACCAGTGTGGACACAAGACAGTCTGTTAAGAGATTAGTTCTGGACCAGTGTGGACACAAGACAGTCTGATAAGAGATTAGTTCTGGACCAGTGTGGACACAAGACAGTCTGATAAGAGATTAGTTCTGGACCAGTGTGGACACCAGACAGTCTGATAAGAGATTAGTTCTGGACCAGTGTGGACACAAGACAGTCTGATAAGAGATTAGTTCTGGACCAGTGTGGACACAAGACAGTCTGATAAGAGATAAGTTCTGGACCAGTGTGGACACAAGACAGTCTGACAAGATTAGTTCTGGACCAGTGTGGACACAAGACAGTCTGACAAGAGATTAGTTCTGGACCAGTGTGGACACAAGACAGTCTGATAAGAGATTAGTTCTGGACCAGTGTGGACACAAGACAGTCTGATAAGAGATAAGTTCTGGACCAGTGTGGACACAAGACAGTCTGTTAAGAGATTAGTTCTGGACCAGTGTGGACACAAGACAGTCTGATAAGAGATTAGTTCTGGACCAGTGTGGACACAAGACAGTCTGATAAGAGATTAATTCTGGACCAGTGTGGACACAAGACAGTCTGATAAGAGATTAGTTCTGGACCAGTGTGGACACCAGACAGTCTGATAAGAGATTAGTTCTGGACCAGTGTGGACACAAGACAGTCTGATAAGAGATTAGTTCTGGACCAGTGTGGATACAAGACAGTCTGATAAGAGATTAGTTCTGGACCAGTGTGGACACAAGACAGTCTGATAAGAGATTAGTTCTGGACCAGTGTGGACACAAGACAGTCTGATAAGAGATAAGTTCTGGACCAGTGTGGACACAAGACAGTCTGTTAAGAGATTAGTTCTGGACCAGTGTGGACACAAGACAGTCTGATAAGAGATTAGTTCTGGACCAGTGTGGACACAAGACAGTCTGATAAGAGATTAATTCTGGACCAGTGTGGACACAAGACAGTCTGATAAGAGATTAGTTCTGGACCAGTGTGGACACCAGACAGTCTGATAAGAGATTAGTTCTGGACCAGTGTGGACACAAGACAGTCTGATAAGAGATTAGTTCTGGACCAGTGTGGACACAAGACAGTCTGATAAGAGATTAGTTCTGGACCAGTGTGGACACAAGACAGTCTGATAAGAGATAAGTTCTGGACCAGTGTGGACACAAGACAGTCTGATAAGAGATTAGTTCTGGACCAGTGTGGACACAAGACAGTCTGAATCTCTGATAAGAGATTAGTTCTGGACCAGTGTGGACACCAGACAGTCTGATAAGAGATTAGTTCTGGACCAGTGTGGACACCAGACAGTCTGATAAGAGATTAGTTCTGGACCAGTGTGGACACAAGACAGTCTGATAAGAGATTAGTTCTGGACCAGTGTGGACACAAGACAGTCTGATAAGAGATTAGTTCTGGACCAGTGTGGACACAAGACAGTCTGATAAGAGATAAGTTCTGGACCAGTGTGGACACAAGACAGTCTGTTAAGAGATTAGTTCTGGACCAGTGTGGACACAAGACAGTCTGATAAGAGATTAGTTCTGGACCAGTGTGGACACAAGACAGTCTGATAAGAGATTAGTTCTGGACCAGTGTGGACACAAGACAGTCTGATAAGAGATTAGTTCTGGACCAGTGATTTGCTGGTTTTTCCTAGGACCAGTCCACCTTAAAATTAATGAAATAATTATTTCAAGTCATGATGGGTCATTTCAACTGGTCTGAGAGAATAGAGAACTTTTTGATCCATTATCTGGCTTGTCTGACAGGGACACCAGATAGAATAGCCAATTCAACTTTTTGGTTGGCACCGTTTCATTAGCCGAAATCTCAACTCTGTATTACACCCAGTCATCCACACAGTGATTGCAGCATGTATTCAGTGCCTAAGGTGGATGCCATGTTTAGGGTTTAACCTGGGGAAAAAAAGGCAATGGGACATTTGTCCCCCTCAACCAAATTCCGATGGGACATAGTCGAAGACAAGAAGCGCCAAAGAGGCCTGTACGCGTTTTGACCAAAGATGCAAAATAGTGCAATATGGTGCCATCTGAGAATTAGCTGCTATATTGTGTTATCTCTGTATGTGTGTGTGTGTGTGTGTGTGTGTGTGTGTGTGTGTGTGTGTGTGTGTGTGTGTGTGTGTGTGTGTGTGTGTGTGTGTGTGTGTAATCCGATGTAAAGTGTACATTTGCTGGCGCAGTGGAACGTAATCTCAATGCGCCCTTTGAGTTTGACGCACTGACGCAAATTGTGATGGGACATTTTCAGATTTAATGCGCCACTGCACTAGTAAATGAAACCCTGCATGTTTTCCTCATTGCCACAATAACACTTGAAATAACCTGTCTACGTTTCTGATGTGCAGGATTCTAAGAAAAGAGAGCTGAACAGACAGACCCGTTGAGTCTGGAAATGTCCCATGGACTGCATGGACAGAAGAATCAACCAACAGGCCAATTTTGTGTAATTTAGGCCTACAATATGAAGTCCTAAAATATACTATGTAAGACTTACATACATGTACAGATAGTTGGGTATCTAAAGGGTTAATGTGATGATCAAGAAGCCAGAGAACATGTGCCTAAAGTACATATGTTATACTAGAATGAATACCCGCTTCGCCGGGTAGCCGGCTTCGCCGGGAAGAAGTACTTAGAGCCGTACGCCGGCTTCGCCGGGTCCGAACAATGGACCCGCCAAGCTTAGGTCCCTCCCAGATTCGTGGAATGGGAACTGCACGAAAATGATTCAGTGGCCATAATGCCATTCCTGACCATACCGAGTCCCATCCTTGTCGACGAATGTAACCGTGTTAATCACCTTTGGAGGCGAACTCCACTCAAACAGGATTGAGCAATTTAGAGGTTATCTCTAAGCCCTTTTGAACTGTTATGGCTTCTCAAAGGAAGGCCAGTACATACAAATACACAAAAGCCGCCAGACCACATCACAAACAGAACTGAACAATCCCCAGGTGTTGCCCACATAGAGAGACACACACACACACACACACACAAACACAGAGAAGCCGTATATATAGAGAGATAGATGACAGTGTATTTTTCGCGTGGCTATAAATTGATTCGACCTTTGCACTTTTACAGTGAGGATAATTTACGGGTCCAATTTACGTTCTGGACACTGCGGTGACCTTCTAAAAATAGTAACAGAACGCCGGGAATATCCGAAGATGCCCCACTCATACTATAGTGCACCATACGAAGGAAGGGAGGTAAACGCTGAAAACCTGGAGAAGATAAGGAAGAGTTACTTATAATGGTGAAATGAACACAAAAACCAAAATCGGTTCAGCGTTGCGCGCTGAGAGCACGTGTTGAAATATCTCATCGATGATATTGTGTCCGGGGTGTAGCTTAATACGGTGTCCAAATTTGAAAAAGATCCACCGAGAACTTTGGCGTTGTGATGTGGTGTAGCGGCTTTGGTGTGTCGGTATGGGGGCCCGGGTAGCTGAGGTGGAACCAAAATCGGTTCAGCGCTGCGCGCTGAGAGCACGTGTTGAAATATCGACCAGGTTGTGTCCTGTCCCGGGTCTACCTGAATATGCCCACCAAATTTGAAGCAGATCCATCGAGAACTTTGGCCGTGCATCGCGCACAACCACACACACACACAGACAGACACACAGACACTAGTCGTATATATATAGATGAAGTCTTATATCGCGCGCGTAACTCCAGACTCGGACTCAAGGCGCAGGGATCTATTTATCATTTATGCCGTGTGAGATGGAATTTTTTTTACACAATACATCACGCATTCACATCGACCAGCAGATCGCAGCCATTTCGGCGCATATCCTACTTTTCACGGCCTATTATTCCAAGTCACACGGGTATTTTGGTGGACATTTTTTTATCTATGCCTAACCAATTTTGCCAGGAAAGACCCTTTTGTCAATCGTGGGATCTTTAACGTGCACACCCCAATGTAGTGTACACGAAGGGACCTCGGTTTTTCGTCTCATCCGAAAGACTAGCACTTCAACCCACCACCTAGGTTAGGAAAGGGGGGAGAAAATTGCTAACGCCCTGACCCAGGGTCGAACTCGCAACCTCTCGCTTCCGAGCGCAAGTGCGTTACCACTCGGCCAGACAGTCCGCCGGTACATAAACAGGTACTACAAGGAACAGCAACTAATACCCTTCACTTTCAAGATGAACAAGAGATCCTCAATTAACAGATGAGTTGTTCTTTGCTATTGGTGACCAAACAGTGGAAACTTACTGAAATTTTCAAAATGCAGCTACAACCTGGAAAATACTATTCCTGTCAAGTGGAGCCCTTGTATTATTTGAGTCTAAAAAGAAAATGTCAGGAACTTTTATGGTTCGGACAAAAAAGCAGACTGACTGGTGGGGGTCACAATGGAGTAACCTGCAGTACTTTGTGACACCAAATTTACACAGCATATCTATAAACTAATTCTGTGAAACAATTTGAGTAAACTCCATGAAAACAGAGTGTTTGCTGTTAGTTTGTCATGTATTGAAGAATTTTTGATGTACAGTTTAGTGTTGTTAGGTTCAGTAATTTTGTGACACCGTTTGCAGGTTACCTTGTAGTTTGATCTTTTTGTGGCAACACAACTGCTTACAGCAGGGCAGGGATATTTTGGTCAGTGATTGTTTAAAAGGGTGTAACTTGGAATACCTACAGATTATTAGAATCAAATGCAAACTACTGCTCAAATGTATCAAAACAGAAAGAGGTAACCTGCAAATCACGCGACACCAAATTGCCAATACTTGTGCATGTATTACGCTGTACTGGTGCAATCAATCAAATTATGCTACAAATGAATGTTATAAAGGAGACAATACCAACACAAACAGTTCTGCAACTGTATTGCCAAAAAACAGTGAAGAGTGCCACCTAAACTTCGCAGAACTATTATCTGTGGTCACCTGCGTACGAATGAAACCATTCGAGAATGGCCGGTCGCTGCATAGCTCCCGATAATTTTTAAGTCCTGTGCTCTAAAATAACCATACTATCAACTTTAACATCAATAATTTTACGAAGTAAGCATTAAGGAAACTTGTGCAACTTACCTGCACTTTCAGTTTTCGCAAAATCAATGCGATACGGTTGATTTTTAGGACGAAACCGCGGTGGCACAGAGACATTTCGCGTGAAAGTAACCTGCGAACAGAGTTACCTCGCTTCTGTGACACGTCATCAATTTTGCCGTACACAAACTTTTCTATGTAGTACACAAAGCTCGGGACATCATCACTATTTGTGTGTTTACCCTGCCGTCTTCCGGACTGAGGCCGCACGAGAACAATCCATGCTCAACTGCGCGAGCGAAGAAATGAAAATCGGGGTAACCTGGCGAACGTTTGTGACGGCAGATACGAAAGTCACCGTTGCGAGGTACACGGATGTATATTCACGCGACCAAATATCTTCATCTATCGATAATGATGCCATGATTTGAAAATAAAAATGTGTGTTTGCCTTCCTGGCGCTCAGGCCGGCAAATTGTCTTTCTTCAGTGGATCGGATTTGTGACGCCGCGCGTTCGAAGGTTACCAGTTTTTTATCGGACGCAGCACGCGAGCAGGAGAGGGTCAGTTGTTCAAATAAGATTTTATGCAGTTTAATCCAAGTATAAGTTATCGTTGAATGATAACAGTTATCCTTTCTAGAGCAGCTGTCGGTTTGAAATGTGTTGTGAACATGGCAGGGGTCTGTCATTCCACGTTTTGGCCGCCATTTTGTGAACAAAAAACGAAAACAAGCAGGAATAAGTGCTACTTCTGTCATATTATTTTCCTTCATGGTGATTTTGTTGATACTGCTACATCAGTAGAATGCAGTAATTATCTTATTTTGTCACCATCATTCCCCGTAATTTAAAAAATTGATTTTACTTGATGTCACCCACCGCAGTCACCATTAGCGAAGAACAACTCAGATTCCAATATCATGTCATCACTGTCTTCATGTTCAACTTTTAGCAGACTTTCTGATGTGTGCCTTTGCAGCAGAATGCAAGCTAGGGAACTCAGCTCTGGGCTAAAGGCAATCCCCTATCTTCTCCATACTCTAGGATTCAATACAGTGTGCATACATGTCATTCAAATAGTGAAATTCAAACATGTAAAGTCAGGCACTCAGCCAGTGTGTGCGAATGTAAGCTATGTTGTATAACTATTACGCTAACTTACCTTTATGTTTACTTTGATTTATGGACAAACAGACTGTAAAATGCTAAGTAATTTATGTATGAACTTGAAGTGCTATGTGTAAACTTTTTCAGTCAGAATAAGCTACCTAAGGAAAA
>NC_090252.1:9013610-9016110 GCF_037325665.1 Littorina saxatilis | reverse complement strand
CCGGCCTTACATGGTGGGCCGGTCAGCCAGGTGTCACTGTCAGACCAATGCGACAGACTGGGGAGAGTGTTGGTTTAATGTATACTGTTTCAGAAACAGAAATTAAAAACACTCAAAGAAAATGACATGGGCCTCACCTATTGGCATCCTATTTCCTACTTTTATAATAGAATAAAACAGGTGAATTGTGAAGGCTTCTTCCAGTTGTGCATGTTTGGAGACCAACATAATACTTAACAGGCAACATGCGTTATGCAAACATAGTACATAGACTTAAAATCGGTTAAAAATGTTAACTTTCCATGTGTACATGTATGTCAAACATGTGTATGTGCGCATCTCTGCTACTGGTGCTAGAATTGATTTGAAGTATAATTCAAACTTCAGCAAAAAAGAGAACTGAGCTGTTATTTTATTTATTCATTTTTTAACATGGAGAGAGAGACACACATAGAGAGAGAGAGAGAGAGAGAGAGAGAGAGAGAGAGAGAGAGAGAGAGAGAGAGAGAGAGAGGAAGGACAAAATCTCTTATGTAGGCTTTTTTTTAATATCCAGCTCTCTCTCTCTCTGGAGAGACAGACAGAAAGACAAAGAGACAGTGAGGGGGGTGAGAGGGACTCCAAAAGAGAAAGTCAATCAGTTTCTACTGAGGTCGTGACCCTATGGACTGCAAGTGAAGGGTTGACACAATATTCCTCCCTGAGGATTCCACAAGAAATGGAACTACCCTTCAGGCCCAGAGGTCTTTTCTTTATTTGGTGTTTAACGTCGTTTTCAACCGTTCAAGGATGGGCCCAGAGGTGTGGTTACTTGTTCTCAAAACACACACACACACACACACACACACACACACACCCACACACACACACACACACACACACACACACACACACAACTCCCCTCTGCTTTCGAAACTGACAACTGAATTATTCTTTCAGGAGATCTTTTTGTCTTTAATTTAAACAGGTGGCTAATGTATCAAAACTAATCTACAAAAGATTTTGTTAAAAGTCTGACTTTGATTCAGTTTCTAACTTTTGGCCAGTCTGTTCCGGTTACTTGATGAAGTTGATCTAATTGCAATATCCCCTCACTTCTCACTCATGATTCTGAACTTTTTTTGGTTGATAAGTTATATTGATCACTCTGTCACACTGAACAAACAGATCACCTGTATGACTTGTACAAAATCATGTATGTAACTACAGATGTGTATTAAGCAATTCTATACTTCTAAACATCTAATAAAGACGCCCCTCGTCCAATAAAATCTTATGATACTCCCACACAAACTCAACTGATGCTATATATTGATCTGAATAAAAAACGTGGCAACGCCTTCTTTCTCGTTCACAAACTTGGGAAGGTGTTATTTTTAGATGCATACAGCACGCTTTCCTCTAATTTCCCTGAACAGGAGCCTTCAATCACAAAGGGCAATGTTTGTCTCATTTTTCCTTTGTTGGCGTTTTCGCCAACTCTCTCTCTCCTCTCTCTCAGTTCGCCGTATCTACGTTTTGAGACCCGCCCCCCTTTTCCATGTGACAACCAGGTGGCTTTGTTTATGTCATGTGACTTGCCCATGCAGCCGCGCAATGATTCAGCTCAACCCGGCCTTGACCCCGCCTCTCCACCAATGGGCGCGCGCCAAGAGCTAAGATGGCGACTGTTGCTGTGGGAAAGGGCTAAGAATAGCGGAGGGAAGACATGGCGCTCTCGGTGGCCAGTCTGAGCTTGCGGTGCAAGGGTGGGGAGAGAGAGAAGTGTCGGCAAAGTCTATCCCTCCCCCCTCCACCTCCCTTTCCGCTCGCCCGCCGAGTAGCGGTCTTTGCACCGACTGTACTGAGGAAGAATAGGAGATAGATACACGTAGATAACCAAGCATTGTAGCGAGGAGAGGAGAGGGCGCATCGGTAGTGCGGCCAACTCAACCTGTGGAGTTTTCTCTCTCACTCAAACTTTCTCTTTCCACACCAGCTGCACAACGACAGGCGGTCCAACGCGGTAGCGAAGTCCTCAATGGCAACTTTCGCTTGCTGCCCTCACCCCATGCCATGGCAAGGTGCACGCATTGCGCCCTGGGTCGATACTTCTTCTGCAGTGTAATCAACGCATGTGCTCGCTTGCTGCTGGTTTTTTTTTCGCTTCACAAAATACTTACTCGGGCTATTGACCAGAGCGGGGTATTGAGCCTATAAGCACACACACACACACACACACACACACACACACACACACACACACACACACCCCTACCCCGCCCCAAATATATTAAAATAAATAAATAAAATGAATGACATAAAACAAATCTTCAACTGCAGTGAAAACGAGGGTGGGGACAACTTCCGCCAGATACATAATTTCCTAATAAACTGAAATGCGTTTTCAGCTGATATAAGCAAATCTAGAAACTAGAGCACGCTCCCATCCCCATCCCGCCCACTCTGCCCTATGTCAAAACAATCAATTGTATAGGTCAAAGCTTGTCCCCATCGATCC
>NC_090252.1:9011657-9013410 GCF_037325665.1 Littorina saxatilis | reverse complement strand
AAAATCTATATGGCATGAATGACAATGGAAAGACGGTCTCTCTCTGATTCCAAGTTCATAATGACAGTTATAAAGTGCTGAATTTAAAAAATCTGTAGATGAAGTAAAATCATTTGAATGTTGGCTTGTTGAAACTTCATAACAAACAGCCACCTCGTCTATATCATTATCTGAAAGAATGCCAACTTCCTTTGAAACACCAACATTTGTATGGAAAACTTCTGTTTCTGTCATCTTTGATTTCATTTGACAACTTGGACTGATGGCATCTTCCAGAGATATATCCATTACTTTCAACTTGCGCCTCTTTGTATTCCTGTAAGCCTGCCACTTATTTATAAAAAGAAACGTTTGATACTTTTACCAAACAGTTAGTATAATGCACGATTTACCTGTATTCGTCTTTAAATTCTGCAAGACTGAAGCGAAAGAGGTCTGTCTCAGTTTTGTCGTCAGTTTGTTGTGTACATTTACACACGCACAACGAACAACACATGCACAGGCCCGGGGGAAGCTCTCCTTTCTTATGTCCGACGATAGACGTATACATGTAGTTTACATGTTTATTAGTCATCTATTTGATAGATTACGTGTATGATATGACGGAGAGTCGCATCGGTTTGATGCCGTGAACCCAACCGTGGCTGTGGCTGTCGTTTGAAGTAGCCTACTTCTTTATAAAGATTCATTTACATTCTACTTCTGACCAAGGCATGTTTGGTACCTACTGAATCCTTGTTGCGTGTAGTTTTACGTGGCACGTTGCCCAAAGTTGTATTCTTGAGGAGCATAAAATAAAACGTGTTACAAAGTTATCTCAAAACTCTGCAGTGACTGCTCGCGCAGCAGGTCAGCTAATTATAGCACGCAGCCTCCACAGACAGCTTTCGAGCCGAGACCATATGAGTCGCCGCTCCTGCGGCTCGTCAAAAACTGCACGCACTGCAGTGTTTTCAGTCACAAGAATAAATAGCTTCGTCAATCCACGCGGCAAGGAAGTCGCTCGATTTTTGCGTGCAGCACGAAGTAAACAGACATGCAAGAATAGCGACGGGTTCAAGTTTAGGTCGCTCCAGGAGAAAAATTCTTTTGGATGTTGGCCTTTAAAGGGGTTTTCCAGCGGGAGTCAGTGATATGATAATTTTAACGTCATATAAATGTAAACAAAGATTTGCCGGCACCTTCAGACATGTCTTTCATCTTGACCAACCAATTGACAACCTCGTTGGCTACATTTTTTTTAATTAATCAATTCCCTGTATAACAGCTTGCTGTAAAACTGAAACTGGATGATAGCCCAGAATTCTAGGGTTATTACATTTTGACAAAACGCGTGTTTGAGCCCCCTGCGTTTTGTAAAAAGTTTTTACATTTTGACAAAACGCGTTAGAACAGAAGCCCCCTGAAGCTGATGGGTAGGTCATATTCTGATAGGAAAATGGTCGCTCCTTGCATGAAACTGTATAAAATAAACAATAATAAAAAATGTTTTAAATAAGTGAGGTACATGTTTAGGCTGGGGGGGGGGGGGGGGGGGGGGTTGCGCAACCCCCATAACCCCCCCGGTAGTCCGGCCCTGTAACATGTCATAACAATAGCGCGACATCCCATGTTGACACCATATCCCATTTGGCCGCCATGCCGTTTCACCGCATTCCATTTCGCCCCCATCCCATTGTCGCGACATTTCACAAGCCAAGCGTCATTTTACTACCGTGTCATAACAATTGCGCGACATCCCATTTTGACACCA
>NC_090252.1:8989157-9006657 GCF_037325665.1 Littorina saxatilis | reverse complement strand
GACTCTCATCCAAATAATCACCGTTTTTCCCCCCAACTATTTCGTATTTGTTATTCTAAGAACGACTGAACACAGGGGCTGTCTTCATTTCAATCTCCTGCACCGGGTAAACTCTTGACACTTGTCATTGAATGGGAGACAACTCCTCCACGCTTACATCTCTCACTCTCAAGCCTTCATTCTCTCTCCCTCCATCCTTACGCGCTTTGGTCAGCAGGTCAGCCTGACACGGTTGCCAGTTTCATCGCCATCCATTATTCATTAGTTTGCTCGCGCGTGCGCGCATTCACACACACACAGGGACACAAACACACGGACACACTGACTGATCGGCGTACGTTTTAAAACAAAAACAACATGCTCACTGCCTCAGTCCGTGAACTCATATCTACATCACGATTCACTCTGGAAACCAGCTGACCACACATATCTTTCAGACAAATGCAGACGGATTTGCTTTGTTCAAACGGTGTGTCATGAATATACTATGCATTTAGGTTGAACTGAAATGCAATTACATGCGTTTATTAACAACAGCATCAATAAACAAAAAAATCCAATCTTGACAAAATGATGTTATTTAACAAATCGATTAATTAACTCAAGGGAATATTATGCAAAGAAAGCGCAGTTCTGATGGATAAACTCACACCCAATCAGAACACGCATACTCAGCACTATTGAACACAGAAAAGGAGACTATGATTTGTACCTTTTTTTCAAACAAATTATCAGCGGATGACAAAATATTATCAAATACAGTATATAATTTTACAGAGCAACTTTGCGTGGCGGCATGGACAGAATCTCGATTTATCGTTTTCCATCAGTTTCTCTGTATTCAATCCTTCTAAATGTTAGCGAAGAGGTGGGGGGGGGAGAGAGAGAGAGAGAGAGAGAGAGAGAAAGTATAACTGACACGAGAGCTAGAGAGACTGAAAGAATTTGCTGTCGTTTTGGTTTCGAGTTTACGCAAAGCTGCTGCCATTTGAGTTTTCAATTTTAGTGGGTAAGTTATAATTATAAGGCAAATAAAATGCAGAAAAGCAAATGAACAACCACAAGACACACTGGCGCATCAGTGTGGGTCAGCGTGTTTTTTTGCACTGCCATGCGTGACCTCAAAAAACTTCACGCGCTCTCTGAAGTTTTTGTGCTGTTTGTGTAGCCGCTACACTGGGCAGTCTGGTGCATACTTGACACTTTTATTGATAGAAAGTGCATCTATGAGTACGTATAGGTGCAAGATTTTACAAAAAGTACGTAAAAGAGACGAGGGAAACACTGTTGCTAGGGCAACATGCCTACGCGCGGGTGCAAATTCCATGAATAGATGCTAGAGCCTCGCTTGGGAAAACGAGAGCGCCATGTTGGAATCCGAACTTTGCCGAAAATTTCATGGCCTCTTCGTTTCAACTTAATGAGGAGTACTACAGGGTGGATCCAACCCTTTGGGTGTGTGATGCTGGATCTTAATGTGTTATTGTCAGTATGTGTTTCTCCATTCACTAAGTGAAAAGGATTATCTACAGGGGGAAGACGGAATTCAAATCAGACGTTTGCGCGCCATTCGCGTGTCCCAGAGCCACTTGGGTCAAGTTGACTCATGTTGTCCATGTAAACTTTGGATTTTACGCTTTTCTTCTTGGATTATACATCGCATTGGATCGCCAGAAAGGATGATATTGAGGTGAGTTTTGAGCCTGTTCTTGTTTGACTTATTTTTTCCGCTGATTTTACTCATGATTGTTTCTTCTTTCCTCAATGTTGACGACGTGGGTTGGTCCCTTCGCACTCAATGGCATGATAGATAACCTGCCGCCCACTATCAAGTTCATTGATTCAGAGCGACAAGAACAGCATAATGTTTTATAAAATATTGTGAAAACCACCACGGTTTAAACATTTTGGGTCATTGAGACATCCGAAGGAGTGTGAGAGGGCCACAATTAGGTCAAACAAGAGAAGACGTGTTCAGTCAGTTTGACATTCACCTCAGTCTGGACTTGTTACAGCACGATCGATTGAGTGGGAAAAAAGAAATGAGACCAGTGACCTCCAAGCCTAGCTTGGCCTATATTTACCAGTGATACTATAGGGATTTTCAGGATGAACAAATTGTTGCATGCTGTATTGCTGATCATAGGTAGACGGGGGTGGAATAATTAATCGGCTGTGCTGTTGCGAAGCGTTTTCCATTTGACGTTACATGCATGCGCAGACCGCCATTCTTGGCCGCTTCCGTGTTTACCCGGGTCACGTGCTTCGCGTCGATCTTGTTCCCATGCTGTCTTTTGGGCAAAGAAAAAAATGTTGAATTAAGGTGGGAGAACAACGCCTCAATTTTACTGATTACCCGATTATGGCGCACCTATACATGTACATGATCGATTACCTAGGAACTCGTCCGCAGTAGCATACGTTTTTGTGTACACCTTCACTTTTTTGTTGAGGGAGTGTCGCTGATGTAGTTGTCAAAGGGGGTGTGTTATAGAGTACTGCATCAGGGTCTGATGTGTTTCGGGCAGTTCCTCATGCGAACACGTGGTGTGTGTGTTGACAGAGAAAGAGGGTGTGTGCCAGAGTTGTCGCTTTTCAGTCTCAACATTTACTTGTACTGTTGTGGCATAAAGGAAAAATTTAAATGTTTTGTCCAAGCTTTGATTTAATCAGTCACTGTACATTTCTGTTTGTGTTGTCGTTTTTGCCTGTAGTATAAGATAGCCCCCAGACTCTCAGAATTATTGAAGAGATATGTTTGTAATCAGCAGTGGTTATGTAAATTTAAAGTCTAAGTAAGGGTGTACTGTGCTTTTGCTGCATCAGCTTTTCACACCTCTTCACCAGCAGTCAAAGACTCAAACAATGCCCTTTTCCCCAATATCTTTCGTCAGAAGGCCTTATCGTGAATGTTATTAGGCATGCAGACATATCTAATTGTTCTCCAAAATACATCGACAGTCCAGTAGGCAGGTAGGATTCTTGTTGAAGGGGCTACTGAAACCTTTTTTTAAACTCACACCTTTTAGTTTTTAACATCCAAAGAGAATGACATGCACCAGTCTGATTATCTTCCTGTCTTTTTCCTTCACTTACAGCAGTTGACAGCAGACCCATTTCCTTTTTGGGGGTTATATTTCTAACTAATCTAAGTGGGTCTGGGAAAACAATTATTGCAATAACCTGTAGGTATGACTAGTTGCTGAGTTTCTGTTCTGTTATTTGTGGGTGTTTTTTCTCAATTTTTCTTCTTCTCTCAGTCACTACTTTGAAAGGCAATTGCAGTTCAAAAACTAGATCAGTCAAACTCAGTCAAACTCAAAGCCTATTAAAATTTAGAAATCCTGTGGTCAGATGGTTTTTGTTGCTCATGGTTTGTTACTGTTAGACGAGGTCAGCAGTTTGGTTTGTTTGATTATTTTTGACAATTTTGTTCATGGTGTATTTGATGACGGAAAGAAGGCCTCTTCTTTGGATTGGTTTACTGATTCAGATCTAGACCTAAGAATGCCAGCTGATCTAGATAAATTGTGCAAGCAGAGCTCCCCACGCGTACACTGCCTAGAAGATCCCAGGATTCCCCAATTTAATTTAAAATTTAATGTCTACGTGGTTCAGAGTTGGTACATATCTTGCAGAACATTTTCTGAATACAGAACTTATGAAGGTAAGCATGCTAACATTAACACAAACATATATGCAGCCCTGAAAGTAACAAAAATTGTGCATTTGGCTAGTGATTCGGAAAATATACTAGCCAGTGACTGAGTGAGCAAAATTTACTAGCCAAACCAACAATTTGTTTTAGCAACTTAATTTTGGTTAGTGGATGAACATTTCTACTCACCAGTTACATACTTCTACTCACCATGGCGAGTAAAATACTCGCCACTTTCAGGGCTGATATGCAGTGCGTCCTTAGACCCGCTCTTTTCAAGTTTAGTGTGCTCACCTTCATGAATTTCTAGTACCTTTTTTTCTAGTGCATACAAGCACGTGTCGTTTAGGGAGCCATGGTAAAATTAAGACGGTAAACTCATTCAGTTTCCCTTTGCGTGATGGAGGACGAGTACTTAGGCCTACAAAAAAATAGGTGTGGTTACGGTAACCCGACCTACCCTATTTTTAGGGGCCGACCCTGTAACTTTTTATTACATTTGTCCAAAAAAACAACCCACAAAAAACAAGAAAACGAGTGCAGAAAACGCAATGAAAGCGAAAGCGCTAGAGTCGCACACTTATTTCCCTGTCAAGTAGGTTTAATTTGTACACATTAGAAAAAAAGTGATTGCCTACCTTCCTATGCTATTTTTTTTGTGGCTATGTTACCTTAACCACACCTATTTTTTTTGTGGCCTTATGCAGACTCAAGAGTCAGAGATTTGGCCGGGATCAGCAAAAAGGGGGTTGTTTTGTCTGTTCATCAATTTAAAACTCAGTGTGGCTGATGGATTTTTGAAATGGTGTGTGTGCTTTATTGTATACAAGTGTGTGTGTGTTGGCACAGCAGTAAAATTTGCTTCACTGTACATTTCTTTGTCAAAGTATGTCAGACTTTTGTGTTAATAGACGTTTTCCAGAAATAACTGTCAGGATTTTCAAGCTTTGTGGAAGAGTTGTGCCCCGCTTTTGTGACCAAAACAATAACACGTGTTCAACTAGTTAAAACCAGCAATCGCATCGAATAATTGACTCAGATGTGTATGTTGAGCAGTGTATGTTGAGCAGTGTATGCTTGACATGACTCCGTTTCTGTCTAAAATATACACATCAGAGTTTACAACTTGTTGCGGCAATGATTGTTTGCCCAAGTGATCACAAACGTGTTTTGCCTGAGCTGACATGCGTTTTGCTTGAGGTTATGTGAGTTTTGGGAATCTGCGTGCGCAGCGATCACTGTGGGCCATCACCAGTGAATCTTGGCTTCGATGTGAAGGATTTAGAAAATCAGAATGCATCATGTCGGACAGACACTTTATATCGATAACATGCACATCAGTTATTGGCTGCAATTTGGCCACCACATGTTATTGTTTGAGTCACGAAAATGGGGTGCAACTCTTCCACAATGCTCGGAAATCCTGACAGAGATACTAAGGAACGTATGTATGTAGTCTATTTTTGTTGCTCACATGCACAAAACAGAACAAAACACATCTGGCCAAGTGAGCTAAACATTGACAGGAACACCGACCTGTCACCTGTAACAAATATGGTTCAATAAAATAGCTCATCTGTCAGAAACTCTGTTGGTCATTTTACCAACTCTCCCTCAGAATGGCCAGTGACTTGATTAGTCCTGATGTTATACATGTATATAATGAAGAGTTGGTGAACTGAAGCTGATACTGATAGAATACATCTGATGTAGTGATCTTGACTAATTCATTCTCACACCTGCCTTCAAAGGAAGCATACATCTACACAAAATGAAGCTCTCTTCCCCCCCCCCCCCCCAAAAAAAAAGGGGGGGGGTATTGACCTTGCCAACCCTAATTGTTTGGCGTTGTCATAGGAAAAAGAACCTCTTTTTTTGCCCAAAGGTTTCTAATTTAAAATATCATAAGCAATGTTTTTAATTTGTTAAGTAAGTTTGAGTTGCAACAAAAAATTCCCCATTTTTATTCAAATCAAGCCATTGGCTATAGGTTCATGATAAGAAAGAGAGTGAGCAACTAGCTATGAATTGGAGTTGGACATTATTTCTGCTCATTAATGTTATCCTGTTTGTTTTGTTGCTACCTACTTGACTTGATTTTCATTCACTTGAACACAATATGCACACCCCTATATTATCTCCTTACCATTTTGAGAAAGTAATTTAGAGTCTTATAGTGTAATACTAATAGTAATATTTGAATACTATTAGAAGGGAAACAGGTGAAGGAAGCCCAGACTACACTAGGGCTGGCACAGCGTTGCACTTACAGGTACAAGGCTCCCTTCTTCCCCCCCCCCCCCCCCCTCCCACCTCCTCCTCTCCCCCAACCCTGTTTGATTGGGTATTGTTTGGTGTGTGGCGGCCAGGGAAGGCTGGGCGAGGTGTACGGGTCAGGGGACTGGCAGCAGCTTTCTAAAGCGGCATCGTGCGGTAGGCAACAACCGAAAAACCCTTGCCTGCTTCTCTCCGCTCAGTGCATGCGGCGAGGCCGACCCCTAGTTCTAATACACTCTCACAGGGGGCAGAGAAGGGAAAGTAGGTCAGCCTCATTAGCCTATGACCCAGACCTGGGGGTCAAAGGTGAAGTTGGACAGGTGCGACGGCAAGAAGGGGTGGGTGGTGGAGGGGGAGGGGTACGAATGCTACGGGCCTGTCGCTTTGCACCAAGGTGTTTTTTTCTCCTTGAGGGGGAATGGGGCCGGGGGGTTGTATGATGCGCTGGGGCAAAGTTCTGTTTGGGTGTCTGTCGGGCCTGTTTTGTTTGGGCCACCAAACAATAAAGGGCGAGTGCTCATGCTGCTGATTCTCTCTCTCTCTCTCTCTCTCTCTCTCTCTCTCTCTCTCTGAATTAATCAGGACCTAACAATAACAAGTCTGGCCCTGTTGCGTATGGCTATGCACATTCACATTCTGAAAAAGCCTGTGGGGGACTTTTCTATTGCCTTTACCACCAAACCATCCACCTCCAAAACAACAACGATAAGGCCTTAAAAGAAATAGGTGTGGTTACGGTAACCCGACCTACCCTATTTTTAGGGGCCGACCCTATAACTTTTTATTTCATAAATATGTCAAAAAACACACACAAAAACCAAGAAAACGAGTGCAGAAAACGCAATGAAAGCGAAAGCGCCCGAGTCGCGCACTTATTTCCCTGTCAAGTAGGTTTAATTTGTACACATTAGGAAAAAAAGTTTTAAAAAAAAGTGATTGCCTACCTTCCTACCCTATTTTTTTTTGGCTATGTTACCGTAACCACACCTATTTATTTGGGGGGGTCTAAACACCTAAAGGTGTGACATGGACATATTTGTGTATCATGTTCTACTGGAGAGTTGAACATTTTGAGTGACCCAGTAAGGTTTTCTTTGTTTCAAATTAAACATCATGCTTGCCATTTATATGCATGTCTGAACAAACTTTATTATCACATTTTAAAGCCTCTTTTGTCACAATTTGTCATATCTCCTCGTAACCCTGTAGGGGCGGGGACGTAGCTCAGTTGGTAGCGCGCTGGGTTTGATCGCCACGTTCGGCGAAAGATTTATTTCTCGGAGTCAACTTTGTGCAGACTCTCTTCGGTGTCCGAACACCCCCGTGTGCACACATGCGCACGAAAAAGATCCCACGTTCACAGCGAAAGTCTCAGGGCTTGGGAGACACGTACATGTGCATCATCTCTCGTCTCTGAGTATCATGATCGTATTTCGATACTTTGACGAGACAAACCCAATGCTGGTGTGTCGAAGAAGACAGCCACAGCGGGCTTGTTCGAATCAAAGTATCACACCATATCTTCAGCGTATTACCAATACCTGTCCCAATATAGACCAGTTGGTCTAAGAGGACGTTAAACCCTAATAGTCAGTCAGTAACCCTGTTAAAAAAAAAATCTTCTTGAATGTTTTGTCAAATTCTCAACCTCAGCACAGACTTTCTACTCTAAGGGTGGTTCAACTCAGGAACTCAGTGTATGACCATGATCTCTACCTTGCAGATCAACATATCACCCACCTGATAATCTTGGGTGAATGTAGGGCATCTTCATGGGACAGAGAAGAAATAGGTCATCAGATGTAACTTTATAAGCTGCACTATAGCAGGTCTTTGAAGTTTAGAGCCAGTGCAGTTGGGTTTTTTGTCAGTCCACCCACAATCCAGCTCAAGCAAGTAAACTAATAACAATGAAAGAAAGAAAACACTGGCAGGGATGAACAGAAAGAAAACACTGGCAGGGATGAAAATGTGAAATTAAAGCAATATATGATGTGCTGCTAGGAATCATGAGGAAAATTTTTGATTAGGCCACCTGGACATACTCTATTTTCCTTTAAACTTCTTTTGTCCACATGGAAAAAAAAATAAGGTTCACATTTAGTTTGACACTCCTAACACATAGCGAATGAAACTTGCAGGATCCATACCAGCTTTTTGTTAAAATGAAAGAGAGAGAGAGAGAAGAAAAAAATGTAAAAACCTAGTACATGTACCATTCTGACTCAATTTTTTATATATCATTTTTACTGCTTTTCACTTCCAGCATTTTTTTAGACCTAGTCTAAGTAAACCCAAAACCACGGATGTATCACATAAATGTATTGAATGTCAGAGACCGCTTTATCATTCTAAGACTAAGACTCAGTTACTAAGAGTAGATGAAATCAAATCAGAATGCCAGGAGTCAGATTTTCTGTAACAAACGCTAATTTTTTTATATTTTTTTTTAAGTCATAAAAAGTGTTTCTAATGGTAATAGTAATACTATTGCTAAGTAACAAAAACCGAGAGAACAAAGCTTTTTAAGCTTATTTTACGACTTTGCCCTTTTGTTCCATCTCGTTTTCATCTCATCTGTTAACATTTTGTTCATCATTTGGTTTCACTTTCAGATTCAAATTCAGATGCCTTGGCACATACACTACAGGTACTACTCAATAGGTTGAAATAAGGACACGGGGAAAGAGCACAAGTATCATGATGACAAGTTGCATAGGCCTAGGGTAAAACTAAAAGAGAGACATCAAAATCAAATGAAATGTTCAGGAGAAAATTACACTTGCATGATCCAATATATATGGTCAAGGCTCTGGAGGTGACTCCAATGAGTGTGACATGCAAGAACAAATTTCAATGTTATTACAAGCTGACAATTTCCTGACAATTTACTAGGTATGGTCATGCTAAACTTCTACGAAAAATGTTTTTCACACTTGAGCCATCGTTTAGATGTATTTACAAAAATAATATCAATGTTCAAACATAACATGACGCCATCACAATTTCAGATTCAGGCAATTTAATGATCCAAGAACAAACAAAAAGAAATGTTGGTGGTGTTTCTTTATTGCTAGACCACACATCCATCAATACAAACAAGATAAGCAGGTAAGAATCTCTAATTGGGTCAAATACCTGAGCTTGAAATTGCTTAAACATAACATGACACCAAAACACTAAGTCAAAATGCAGCATGGAGTTCAAAGACAAAATACTATCAATACTAAGTCCAAAACAGAAAACATAGATAATGTTTGTGTGTCTCCAAAATATCATAATGAAAATACTAATTATAGTCATCAAATTAAATCAATAATAGAGCCATCCTTCACTGGATGCTGCGTAATACCCGAAAATGCCAAAAATTAAACCAAGAACACGCCCAAATCAATCATTTTGGCATTAAATAATAATAAAACATTGTTACAACTTACATACATTATTTCCTTTGCCAAAAAAAAACAAAGTGGATGTGTTACCTTGTCTTTAAATGAGAGGGAAAAAAGAAAAAGTAGCCATGCTTGAACATAACATGATGCCGTGACAAAAGATAAACTTACATCATCTGGAGCTATAGATGCAAATAAAATATCAAATTCAGAAGCCATTGTGTGCATAGCGTTGGTAGCTACATTGCACAGTTAACTGCATAGCCAAGTCACAACCTTAGAAAAAGTTATTCTGAAATTAAAACACTTAAACATAACTTGACGCCATGAAACATAACATGACGCCGTGACACAGTCTTAATCAGGCTAAAGTGGCAAAACCAAACATAATGAAAGAACAGGAGGACAGCTATCTACATGCAGCGATGGTAGGTAATTATTAGCCACCAAATAATCTGATGTGTAAACTTAATCTTTTATGTTTGCACAGAAAATTTGCTGTTTGAGCATAACATGACGCCATGAAACATAACATGACACCGTGACAAAAGATAAAATTACATCCTCTGGAACTATGGGTGTAAGTAAGCCATCCAATTCAGATGCCATTGTGTGCACATAAAAGGCTGCTACAGAGCTAAGTTTACTGAATAGGTGAGGGGCAACCTTAGAAAAAGTTTTTGTACCATGAAAAAATGCCCAAACATAACTTAAGACCATGTTCAAACCAATTAAAAGGAAAAAATGTATAGTCTACATTTACCTGTACAAAATGCTAGATAAAAAGGAAAGCTAGATGAAAATAGACTAAGAAACTATAAAAATTAAACTCAATATTACACTACAACACTGTGACAGTTCAAGCTGACACCGATGTGTTATGTTGTGTTTGGACATGGATCACACTAACTACAACAAAAACGTGGTTTCTATGGGGGGGAAAGTTATTTGAAACAGATAATATCAATATTAAATTCTACATCTGTTTTTCTTTACCAAAAATAAAATAAGTAAAAAACCGAGTGCCCAAACCTAACATTACACCAGCCGTGGCAGCAGAGATCGACTGTGCATAGCGTCAAGTTATGTTTGGACATAAAACTAGCACTCGGCGATCAGACACAATAAGGGTCTACAAGTTCAGACCCAATGATGATGTTAATGCATAGTATTCAATCTGCCACAAAAATTAGTGTATGTTAGAAGACATTTAGTTGAACGAGTTTAAACATAACGCTGACGACCTCGGACTTGGTGTAAAGTTGCGTTTGATCTCCTGCATCCCATAATATCAACCACGTATCTTGTAAATCGCAGTAAATGACTTTTAGGGGTACTTCACGAAGTGATTTCATGAAGGGATGCATCATTGATGGTTGAAAACGTACTTTGCTCTATCAAACCAAAAACGCAACAGTGACACCACATGATCGGCATGAATGCACATGACAAAGCAAAAATTGACAAATGTAGGAACGAAGGAAAGTGTTGATGAAAGCACAATTATTCAGACAGGATCTCTAGTTTTATCAGAGAAACAGAACTCAGCACTCGAAAGCCTAATGTGGTCATTACTTCATATTCTATCCATAATTTCGCTGGATTTGCACAAACTCAACAACTGACGCCAAAATAAAAACCTTGCCTTTCGGCCTATCCTCGGCGTCCATCGCGCGCTTTGTCTTCAAATGGCGCAATATTCTAAATTGGAGTGGTTTTCACTTCCATGCCGGATTAATCTCCAAAAAATGGAGTGAAAAATACACATACATTGTTCCTTTTTCGTGTCCAAACGCAACGGTTTGTTGACACCATATCGCTTCCGCAAAATCAATGTAAATTTCTTGCTGCATCAGAATTTGTGTATAAATTTTGTTTTTAGCCTAATAAATATATTAGATTTCGAAATAAGATACTACAGCAGGGTAAAAGTCTTAACTTTCAGCTCTAAAAGGGAATTTGTATGGGTCTTGGACTGCATGGTGTGAATACGCTGTCTGGCAGCATGGAAACACACACACACACACACACACACACACACACACACACACACACACACACACACACACACATACACACACACACACACATCAATCAATCAATCGATTCAATATGAGGCTTATATCGCGCGTATTCCGTGGGTACAGTTCTAAGCGCAGGGATTTATTTATTTTTTTAATTTTATATCGCGCACATATTCAAGGCGCAGGGATTTATTTATGCCGTGTGAGATGGAATTTTTTTACACAATACATCACGCATTCACATCGGCCAGCAGATCGCAGCCATTTCGGCGCATATCCTACTTTTCACGGCCTATTATTCCAAGTCACAGGGGTATTTTGGTGGACATTTTTATCTATTTCTATGCCTATACAATTTTGCCAGGAAAGACCCTTTTGTCAATCGTGGGATCTTTAACGTGCACACCCCAATGTAGTGTACACGAAGGGACCTCGGATTTTCGTCTCATCCGAAAGACTAGCACTTGAACCCACCACCTAGGTTAGGAAAGGGGGGAGAAAATTGCTAACGCCCTGACCCAGGGTCGAACTCGCAACCTCTCGCTTCCGAGCGCAAGTTCGTTACCACTCGGCCACCCAGTCCTCACACATACACACACACAGGAAAAGAGGGAAGGGGTTGGTGGGTAGGGTGGAGTTAAGGCAAAGTACTGTTAAAAATAAACAAAACTCGTTTGCAAATAAAATGTGATCACTTGAATTTGACCCTGATCGGCGATTTTTCTCTCTCAATCATTCAAAAGGCTTGAAGAGTTAGTCTGGGTGAAATGATTGATCTTGGAACTTTGGCCAGGTCCGTTGAATGAGGGAGCATGTGCACACGTACACACACGCATTCGCACACGGCACCGAGTCTGCCTGCACCTCTATCTCATTCTCTTTTACTTTTTGAGTTGAAACTAATGATGTCCCTCTTCCAGGGACTCACATCCACGTCGGACATCGGACATACACGGATTATTTTTTCCAAATGTCCTGTACATTTTTCATGCAAGAGGACGTCCTATTGTTTTTGTCACAAAGGGGTCATTGTCCGATTATGCTTTCATTTGATCTAGAAATTGTCAGTACTTTCCAATTTACAGTAGTTTGATTTCCTACGATGTGTCTCTCCAAGCAGACAAAACCATGCTGTTAGTGTACGTTTTGTTGCCAGAAAAAAAAGGTCCTATTCATTTTGTTTTTGTTCGGGACAAATGTCCTATCGCTTTTGCATTGTCCAGGACATTTGTCCTATGCCATCTCTCATGGATGTGAGCCCCTGCTCTTCCCCCTCCCCATCCTTATTCAGACCTGTTTACCCCCATAAGTGTTTTGGAGTAATGCTCAGCCCCAAAAATAGTAATCCTGGCACAAAAATAGTAATCATCCAGCATTCGTCGCCAATTACAACGCACATGACAACTGTGTCTGCGAAACGCAATCATGCACATGTGCACGTCCTAGATACTGGGAAATACTATGGGTTGTCAACTTTGAATGACTGTCACAATATCTCTGAGCAATGGATGACAAAGGGGATGCTTTGATGTCAAAGGGGATGGATTTGACTTACTGTAACAACCAAGTTTGGGTTTCCAAACATTGCTGTGGGTTTTAAACGATTTAATTTTTAGCCAAAATGCCCCCAAAACAGCACCTAAAACTGGGACAAAAATACACCAGTCTGTGTTGCAGCTGTACACAATGGAGAATAAAGCTCTGTGAATTTTATTGTGATGTTTATGGGTCAGCTGAAGGATTATTCTCGACATACACACTCAAGAATTACATCTATTTTTCTTCTTCTGGGAGTTTGATCGGCAAAGAAAACACGTAATCGTGGGTTACCGTCGTTTCCGGTTTCAACTTCATCAAAAAATGCGATCTGCTGAACAAAGGAAACCTCAAAGTTATTCAAAGTCATTATTTATTTATTTCAACAACATTTAGGTTTTCAAAACACAGCACTACGGTAGGAAACAAATTTATTTCAGCTTATAATCGCGCTTGAATGTACCCCACCCTTGTTTCGTTTCCATCTGTAACCCACGAAAGCATGGCCACAGCAGACGACAAATCCCGCATTGCCTATCACACACGCGTTGTGAGATCGCGGGAACACCGTCGAAAGTTCCATTCATGACGTTTGACCCGGTCATGTGAATAGACAATGAGAATTTATCCACCCAATCGTATTCGTTTCCGGTTTTTGAGACGTAACTCACGACAGACCACGCTGTATCTTCACTGTTTGAGACCTGTAAAATCTTTTTTGACAATTGTAGCATATATTCATCGACGAATTTTGCGATATTTTGCTGATTAAAGCTTGATCTGGTGCAAAGTTTGAGCAGCACATGTGTTCTCATGATCGGCGCCATTATGAAATTTTCGATTCTTCTGCAACGCACGATCGACAATCGATTAATTCTCTCATTTAGGATTGTCGCTTATGGAAACTTGAAAATTTCAAACTTTCATGCATGCATAGTTATATATCTATGTAGTCCACATGCAATAATCAAGTTTTAGTTCTTTTCTTTGGAAATAAAAGACATTACGAACTATGGTTTCCATGAAACTCACGACAGTATTATCTCTATACACATAAACCCAGTGAGCACAGATCGAAAACTTTTTGCTCACTTAAATCTTTCTATCATGTATTAAAACCCAAAAGGGTGCCCAAAAGGCTAGTTGCTACATTTGACCTACAAAAAAAAACTTTTGCGCCTGGAAATTGCGTGGGTTACGGTTTCCACTTTCTACTTCGATCTAGTTAACTTATGGAAACTTGTAATTTCAAACTTTCATGTTTGCATATTTATTTATCAATGTTGTCCACATGCAAATTGCAATAATCAAGTTTTAGTTCTTTTCTTTGGAAATAAAAGACATTACAAACTATGGTTTCCATGTAACTCACGACAGTATTATCTCTATACACATAAACCCAGTGAGCACAGATCGAAAACTTTTTGCTCACTTAAATCTTTCTATCATGTATTAAAACCCAAAAGGGTGCCCAAAAGGCTAGTTGCTACATTTGACCTACAAGAAAAACTTTTGCACCTGGAAATTGCGTGGGTTACGGTTTCCACTTTCTACTTCGATCTAGTTAACTTATGGAAACTTGTAATTTCAAACTTTCATGTTTGCATATTTATTTATCAATGTTGTCCACATGCCACATGCAATAACTGAGCTAAAGTTCTTTCCTGTGGGATATTGAAGCCTAAAGTGGAAACCATGTAACCCACGACATAGAGCGTACTGCATGTGTCTAATTGTCATTTCTAAAGAAACCCCGATATGAAAGGTCCTCTCTTTGACAGAAAAAGATACAGGCATGTCTTTTGCACTTAAAAAAGAGTATTTCACTCAATTCAGTCCTACTTTTTTTCCTGGTGTCCATGTCCCATAGTTGTGACCCAGTATCTAGGATGTGCACACATATATCCATCATTCACAAACAAAACACATCAGTCAGTTTTTGTAGTCATCATAATTTCAAAGAAGATCACATCAAAAGCACATGCATCACTGATTCTTTTTCTTTTGCTCGTAGTAGGCCTTTTTCAGTGTGTCAAGCGCTTCTCTACTGTACTTGCGCTTGCCGAATGAGTGAGGGCGAGACTTCACCACTAGAATAAGGCTCTCCAGCGTCTCATCAGACAGACATGATCTCTGGTCAGTCCTGTGCTTTTTCAGAAAAACCCCATTTTGGCATTGAAAAAAACAATGCCAAACATGTGAATTGATTAAAAAAAAAGTTTTATATTTATGAAAATCGTAGTCTTGACACGGATAGCGGAATGGCGTATTTTTTGCAGAAAATCGTAATAAATGACGCCAAAATCGTAAGGGTAAACAGGTCTGCAGTTATTGCTTATCCTCCCCCTTGCTGTGGTCTGTTTCCTTCTGTAGACTGGAAGTCGCGGGAACTGGAGTGGAGAAAAAACTTATCAGTTATATGAACAAGAAGTTATCTTGTGACACATTAACCATGACTCCCCATCCTTGTCTCTTCCATCCGTCTTACTCCTTGAATCCCGCCCTCCCTTTCTTCATCCCTCAGTCTCAGTCTCAGTCTCACCCAGCCCACTCAATCCCAGTCCTTCTTTCCACCCAATCATGACCGCCCCCCCCCCCCCCCCCCCCCCCCCCCCCCCGTGGGTTAGGGGGAGTCCCATATTGGTTGGGACGAGAAAGAATTTACCCGATGCTCCCCAGCATGTCGTAAGAGGCGACTAACGGATTCTGTTTCTCCTTTTACCGTTGTTAAGTGTTTCTTGTTTTTGAATATAGTCAATGTTTGTAAAGATTTTAGTCAAGCAGTATGTAAGAAATGTTAAGTCCTTTGTACTGGAAACTTGCATTCTCCCAGTAAGGTAATATATATTGTACTACGTTGCAAGCCCCTGGAGCAAATTTTTGATTAGTGCTTTTGTGAACAAGAAACAATTGACAAGTGGCTCTATCCCATCACCCCCCTTCCCTCCGTCGCGATATAACCTTGAACGGTTGAAAACAACGTTAAACACCAAAATTAATAAAGAAAGAAATCATGATCGACCGAAGTGAAACAGAAAATGACGCCTCACCAAAGGGGGACACATATTGTGTGACCTCACTTGACTTTTGCTCCTGAACTTTGTCGCTGATGGGAAACCCCTCTTTTTCTCTCATCTACAGGAATGCAGCCGCTCTGTATTCGCTCCAGAGCTACGGCTTGGCTGAGCTTGACTTTGCCGAAAAAAAAAAGGGGGGGGGGGGGGGGGGGGGGAGAGAGAGGCGTGTGAACGCCGGCAATTTTGTTCTTTTTACATTTGGGTCAAGTTTTGATTCCTTCTCCTTGTTTTTGAGAATAGTTACCACTGTCCATTCTTTAACAGCATAGTGCCGGCCTGTTAAAAAAATACATGACATCGTCACATGAAACAATTGACAAAAATGCAGCTTGGACACGAACTCAAGCAGATGCTTATTTGACGTGACCATAACAATACTAAGTTACACAAGTTTTCATGATGGTGGACAACACAAATTTATTAACCAGAAGAAAAAAATTAGGAGTGTGGAATGGGGAACTATTTAAATCAAAACCGAGGGATCTACAGGGAGAAAAAAAGAAAAGGTTAAGGGAAACCACAAGGAGAGACTAGGAAGAAAGCGCATGGGACGAGAACATATCCTGAGACATGCAGTAAGAATATTCAAGTAAATGAACATTTTCATGTGGGTCTGTTAAAATATAAACGTGTGCTTATTCTGGTCCCTCCCCCCCCCCCCCAAAAAAAAGGGGGGGGGGCGGCTGTAAGTGTAACCACAACCCTTTATTTTGTTGGCCTTATTGGGAACTGTCGCAGCTCCATTTGAGTGTAAAACTACAGTAAAAGGACGACAGGTCAGGCAGAAAGTGAGCAGAAGCCACTCGAGAGGGTCATGGCCACTGCATACTGTGCAGTAAAAACAGTTGCATCGGCACAAATCGATGAGTCTTTAGTTGCACTGGTCTTTCGAGTACTCCCCTGGGCATAGCGGAGAAGTGTTGAAAGGAAAAAGAAAGCATTTGATGACCATCTTCTCTTGGGGTTTCTCCACTTCTACCTCTTCTAGTCTCTCAAGCTTTGAGATTCCGAGTTGAAGTTCAAGTTGTGTGAGGTTCTCCCAAAAAGAATTATGTCAACATGTCTCAGTTGTTTCTTGTGTTGGCCGTAAAAAATGAAGAGGAACGACCCCCCTCCAAAAAAATCAACAACACCTGTTTTATAGATGACGGGAAATCCATCTCACTATATTAAAATATAACTAATCGTTTATGTAATACGCAGGATTAATTTATGATGGCTAATGGAATAAGGCTTCGAAATCAGAACTATTGCCATGCGTTCACGCATGTATTGTTTGGATTGGACATGGACACACGCACACATTGCAGCAACATTGTGACCTAGATCATTTCAGTGTGGATGCAGGCATTTTAGCCCCTGTCTCTATCTCTCTCTCTCGCTTGGAGTGTGAGAGAGGGAGAGAGAGAGAGTGTGTGTGTGTGTGTGTGTGTGTGTGTGTGTGTGTGTGTGTGAGTGAGACCAACGCATAATTATTAGGTAGGGTTTAGCTGTTTGCTTTTCCAAGCCTAAACACAAAATATGGGGGGGGGGGGG
>NC_090252.1:8972015-8988957 GCF_037325665.1 Littorina saxatilis | reverse complement strand
CAATCACTTGGTCTTAAACGTGCACAAGACAAAAACTTTCATACTGGGGGAGCGAGCCAGTCTGAAGAGTACTCGGGTCCAGCGCGAGCGTTTTTTGACTCACATGCGAAGCAAAAGTGAGTCTATGTACTCACCCGAGTCGTCCGTCCGTCCGTCCGTCCGTCCGTCCGGCCGTCCGGAAAACTTTAACGTTGGATATTTCTTGGACACTATTCAGTCTATCAGTACCAAATTTGGCAAGATGGTGTATGATGACAAGGCCCCAAAAAACATACATAGCATCTTGACCTTGCTTCAAGGTCAAGGTCGCAGGGGCCATAAATGTTGTCTAAAAAACAGCTATTTTTCACATTTTTCCCATTTTCTCTGAAGTTTTTGAGATTGAATACCTCACCTATATATGATATATAGGGCAAAGTAAGCCCCATCTTTTGATACCAGTTTGGTTTACCTTGCTTCAAGGTCAAGGTCACAGGAGCTCTTCAAAGTTGGATTGTATACATATTTTGAAGTGACCTTGACCCTGAACTATGGAAGATAACTGTTTCAAACTTAAAAATTATGTGGGGCACATGTTATGCTTTCATCATGAGACACATCTGGTCACATATGATCAAGGTCAAGGTCACTTTGACCCTTATGAAATGTGACCAAAATAAGGTAGTGAACCACTAAAAGTGACCATATCTCATGGTAGAAAGGGCCAATAAGCACCATTGTACTTCCTATGTCTTGAATTAACAGCTTTGTGTTGCCTGACCTTGGATGACCTTGACCTTGGGTCAAGGTCACATGTATTTTGGTAGGAAAAATGTGTAAAGCAGTTCTTAGTGTATGATGTCATTGCTAGGTTTAGTTATTTGACCTTGACCCTGAAGGTCAAGGTCAAGCATGTGAGTCGTATAGGCTTTGCCCTTCTTGCTATTAATTGTTTCTTGTTCACAAAAGCACTAATCAAAAAATTGCTCCAGGGGCTTGCAACGTAGTACAATATATTACCTTACTGGGAGAATGCAAGTTTCCAGTACAAAGGACTTAACATTTCTTACATACTGCTTGACTAAAATCTTTACAAACATTGACTATATTCTATACAAGAAACACTTAACAAGGGTAAAGGAGAAACAGAACCCGTTAGTTGCCTCTTACGACATGCTGGGGAGCATCGGGTAAATTCTTCCCCCTAACCCGCGGGGGGTGAAAACTTGTGTAACTTAGTATTGTTATGGTCACGTGAAATAAGCATTTGCTTGAGTTCGTGTCCGAGCTGCATTTTTGTCAATTGTTTCATGTGATGTCATGTATTTTTTAACAGGCCGGCACTATGCTGTTAAAGAATGGACGGTGGTAACTATTCTCAAAAACAAGGAGAAGGAATCAAAACTTGACCAAATGTAAAAAGAACAAAATTGCTGGCGTTCACTGATTTTAGTCAAGCAGTATGTAAGAAATGTTAAGTCCTTTGTACTGGAAACTTGCATTCTCCCAGTAAGGTAATATAATGTACTACGTTGCAAGCCCCTGGAGCAAATTTTCGATTAGTGCTTTTGTGAACAAGAAACAATTAACAAGTGGCTCTATCCCCTCTCCCCCCCCTTTCCCCGTCGCGATATAACCTTCGTGGTTGAAAACGACGTTAAAACACCAAATAAAAATAAACAAGAAGGGCAAAGCCCATACGACTCACATGCTTTACACATTTTTCCTACCAAAATACATGTGACCTTAACCCAAGGTCAAGGTCATCCAAGGTCATGCAACACAAAGCTGTTAATTCAAGACATAGGAAGTACAATGGTGCTTATTGGCTCTTTCTACCATGAGATATGGTCACTTTTAGTGGTTCACTACCTTATTTTGGTCACATTTCATAAGGGTCAAAATGACCTTGACCTTGATCACATGTGACCGAATGTGTCTCATGATGAAAGCATAACATGTGCCCCACATAATTTTTAAGTTTGAAACAGTTATCTTCCATAGTTCAGGGTCAAGGTCACTTCAAAATATGTATACAATCCAACTTTGAAGAGCTCCTGTGACCTTGACCTTGAAGCAAGGTAAACCAAACTGGTATCAAAAGATGGGGCTTACTTTGCCCTATATATCATATATAGGTGAGGTATTGAATCTCAAAAACTTCAGAGAAAATGGGAAAAATATGAAAAATAGCTGTTTTTTAGGCAACATTTATGGCCCCTGCGACCTTGACCTTGAAGCAAGGTCAAGATGCTATGTATGTTTTTTGGGGCCTTGTCATCATACACCATCTTGCCAAATTTGGTACTGATAGACTGAATAGTGTCCAAGAAATATCCAACGTTAAAGTTTTCCGGACGGACGGACGGACGTCCGGACGTCCGGACGGACGACTCGGGTGAGTACATAGACTCACTTTTGCTTCGCATGTGAGTCAAAAAGAAAGAACTGCATGTCCATGGGTTTTTTCTCTCCACAAAACTCCCCCCCCCCCCCCCCCCCCCCCCACCGGGCACCCCCCCTTTTTTTTTTTTTTGCGGCAAAGTCAAGCTCAGCCAAGCCGTAGCTCTGGAGCGAATACAGAGCGGCTGCATTCCTGTACATGAGAGAAAAAGAGGGGTTTCCCATCAGCGACAAAGTTCAGGAGCAAAAGTCAAGTGAGGTCACACAATATGTGTCCCCCTTTGGTGAGGCGTCATTTTCTGTTTCACTTCGGTCGGTCATGATTTCTTTATTTATTTTGTGTTTAACGTCGTTTTCAACCGTTCAAGGTTATATCACGACGGAGGGAAGGGGGGTGATGGGATAGAGCCACTTGTCAATTGTTTCTTGTTCACAAAAGCACTAATCAAAAATTTGCTCCAGGGGCTTGCAACGTAGTACAGTATATTACCTTACTGGGAGAATGCAAGTTTCCAGTACAAAGGACTTAACATTTCTTACATGTATACTTAATACTACTTGACTAAAATCTTTACAAACATTGACTATATTCTATACAAGAAACACTTAACAAGGGTAAAAGGAGAAACAGAATCCGTTAGTCGCCTCTTACGACATGCTGGGGAGCATCGGGTAAATTCTTTCTCCTCCCAACCAATATGGGACTCCCCCTAACCCGCAGGGGGTTCGGTCATGATTGGGTGGAGAGAAGGACTAGGATTGACTGACTATTAGGGTTTAACGTCCTCTTAGACCAACTGGTCAATGTTGGGACAGGTATTGGTAATACGCTGAAGATATGGTGTGATACTTTGATTCGAACAAGCCCGCTGTGGCTGTCTTCTTCGACACACCAGCATTGGGTTTGTCTCGTCAAAGTATCGAAATACGATCATGATAATCAGAGACGAGAGATGATGCATGCGTGTCTTTGTGTTTTCCAAGCCCTGAGACTTTCGCTGTGAACGTGGGATCTTTTTCGTGCGCATGTGTGCACACGGGGGTGTTCGGACACCGAAGAGAGTCTGCACAAAGTTGACTCCAAGAAATAAATCTCTCGCCGAACGTGGGGATCGAACCCACGCTGATAGCGACCAACTGGCTACAAAGCCAGCGCGCTACCAACTGAGCTACGTCCCCGCCCCACTAGGATTGAGTGGGCTGACTGAGACTGAGAGAGAGGGATGAAGAAAGGGAGGGCGGGATTCAAGGAGTGAGAGGGATGGAAGAGACAAGGGTGGGGAGTCATGGTTAATGTGTCACAAAATAACTTCTTTTATATAACTGATATGGCCTAAAAAAAATTAAAAAAAATAGGTGTGGTTACGGTAACCCAACCTACCCTATTTTTAGGGGCCGACCCTATAGCGTGTTATTACATTTGTCAAAAAAACAAACAAACAAAAACCAGTGCACAAAACGCAATGAAAGCGAAAGCGCTCGAGTCGCACACTTATTTTCCTGTCAAGTAGGTTTATTTGTACTCATTAGAAAAAAAAGTTAAAAAAAAAGTGATTGCCTACCTTCCTACCCTATTTTTGTGTGGCTATGTTACCTTAACCACACCTATTTTTTTTTGGGGGGGGCCTATAAAGTTTTTACTCCACTCCAGTTCCCGCGACTTCCAGTCTACAGAAGGAAACAGACCACAGCAAGGGGGAGGATAAGCAATAAGGATGGGGAGGGGGAAGAGCAGGGGCTCACATCCATGAGAGATGGCATAGGACAAATGTCCCGGACAATGCAAAAGCGATAGGACATTTGTCCCGAACAAAAACAAAATGGATAGGACCTTTTTTTTCTGGCAACAAAACGTTCACTAACAGCATGGTTTGTCTGCTTGGAGAGACACATCGTAGCAAATCAAACTACTGTAAATTGGAAAGTACTGACAATTTCTAGATCAAATGAAAGCATAATCGGACAATGACCCCTTTGTGACAAAAACAATAGGACATATATATGTCCTCTTGCATGAAAAATGTACAGGACATTTGGAAAAAATAATCCGTGTATGTCCGATGTCCGACGTGGATGTGAGTCCCTGGAAGAGGGACATCATTAGTTTCAACTCAAAAAGTAAAAGAGAATGAGATAGATGTGCAGGCAGACTCGGTGCCGTGTGCGAATGAGTGTGTGTACGTGTGCACATGCTCCCTCATTCAACGGAACTGGCCAAAGTTCCAAGATCAATCATTTCACCCAGACTAACTCTTCAAGCCTTTTGAATGATTGAGAGAGAAAAATCGCCGATCAGAGTCAAATTCAAGTGATCACATTTTATTTGCAAACGAGTTTTGTTTATTTTTAACAGTACTTTGCCTTAACTCCACCCTACCCACCAACCCCTTCCCTCTTTTCCTGTGTGTGTGTGTGTGTGTGTGTGTGTGTGTGTGTGTGTGTGTGTGTGTGTGTGTGTGTGTGTGTGTGTGTGTGAGGACTATGTGGCCGAGTGGTAACGCACTTGCGCTCGGAAGCTAGAGGTTGTGAGTTCGACCCTGGGTCAGGGCGTTAGCAATTTTCTCCCCCCTTTCCTAACCTAGGTGGTGGGTTCAAGTGCTAGTCTTTCGGATGAGACGAAAATCCGAGGTCCCTTCGTGTACACTACATTGGGGTGTGCACGTTAAAGATCCCACGATTGACAAAAGGGTCTTTCCTGGCAAAATTGGTTAGGCATAGATAAAAATGTCCACCAAAATACCCCTGTGACTTGGAATAATAGGCCGTGAAAAGTAGGATATGCGCCGAAATGGCTGCGATCTGCTGGCCGATGTGAATGCGTGATATATTGTGTAAAAAAATTCCATCTCACACGGCATAAATAAATCCCTGCGCCTTGAATATGTGCGCGATATAAAATTAAAAAAATAAATCCCTGCGCTTAGAACTGTACCCACGGAATACGCGTGATATAAGCCTCATATTGATTGATTGATTGATGTGTGTGTGTGTGTGTGTTTCCATGCTGCCAGACAGCGTATTCACACCATGCAGTCCAAGACCCATACAAATTCCCTTTTAGAGCTGAAAGTTAAGACTTTTACCCTGCTGTAGTATCTTATTTCGAAATCTAATATATTTATTAGGCTAAAAACAAAATTTATACACAAATTCTGATGACAATGCACACAATATTTGGGCCGGTAGGTCGTTTACTTTTGTAAAATAGTTATTAGATTTAGACAACCTGTCAAGCAGGTCAATGAATTTTTTTCCAAGTCAGCAAAATCAAGTTTTGTAATTTTTTAATTCCTTGTTTTCTGAAGGGTCAAAAAAGGTTTGAGGGTCAGGAGGAAAAAATAAGGCTGGTTGAAAAATCAGGATCATTGAATTCTTTTTTCTTGGCCTTACTATTTCATCACCTTCTCAGCTGCCCCCACACCGGCACGGTTGGCCTAGTGGTAAGGCGTCCGCCCCGTGATCGGGAGGTCGTGGGTTCGAACCCCGGCCGGGTCATACCTAAGACTTTAAAATTGGCAATCTAGTGGCTGCTCTGCCTGGCGTCTGGCATTATGGGGTTAGTGCTAGGACTGGTTGGTCCGGTGTCAGAATAATGTGACTGGGTGAGACATGAAGCCTGTGCTGGACTTCTGTCTTGTGTGTGGCGCACGTTATATGTCAAAGCAGCACCGCCCTGATATGGCCCTGTCGGCTGGGCATTAAGCAAACAAACAAACAAAGCTGCCCCCACAACGCATGTAGGCAATCAATCCAGAATACTCATGCTTTTCTACAAGTACAAATACACAATAGCTGAATCAGCAAAACCAGCAGGAAAAGTTATTCTAAATATATATTGGATCATGCAAGTGTAATTTTCTCCTGAACATTTCATTTGATTTTGATGTCTCTCTTTTAGTTTTACCCTAGGCCTATGCAACTTGTGCTCTTTCCCCGTGACCTTATTTCTACCTATTGAGTAGTACAGTGTATGTGCCAAGGCATCTGAATTTGAATCTGAAAGTGAAACCAAATGATGAACAAAATGTTAACAGATGAGATGAAAACGAGATGGAACAAAAGGGCAAAGTCATAAAATAAGCTTAAAAAGCTTTGTTCTCTCGGTTTTATCTTCACTCATTGGAGAATCTGAATAGAAAGGTTATTGTTACTTAGCAATAGTATAATTACTATTACCATTAGAAACACTTTTTATGACTTGAAAAAAAATATAAAAAAATAATTAGCGTTTGTTACAGAAAATCTGACTCCTGGCATTCTGATTTGATTTCATCTACTCTTAGTAACTGAGTCTTAGTCTTAGAATGATAAAGCGGTCTCTGACATTCAATACATTTATGTGATACATCCGTGGTTTTGGGTTTACTTAGACTAGGTCTAAAAAAATGCTGGAAGTGAAAAGCAGTAAAAATGATATATAAAAAATTGAGTCAGAATGGTACATGTACTAGGTTTTTACATTTTTTTCTTCTCTCTCTCTCTCTTTCATTTTAACAAAAAGCTGGTATGGATCCTGCAAGTTTCATTCGCTATGTGTTAGGAGTGTCAAACTAAATGTGAACCTTATTTTTTTTCCATGTGGACGAACGAAGTTTAAAGGAAAATAGAGTGTGTCCAGGTGGCCTAAGGCCTAAAAACAAAATAGGTGTGGTTACGGTAACCCGACCTACCCTATTTTTAGGGGCCGACCCTAAAACTTTTTATTACATTTGTCAACAAAAAACCCCAAACAAACAACAAAAAAGAGTGCAGAAAACGCAATGAAAGCGACAGCGCTCGAGTCGCACACTTATTTCCCTGTCAAGTAGGTTTAATTTGTACACATTAGAAAAAAAAGTTTAAAAAAAAAAAGTGATTGCCTACCTTCCTACCCTATTTTTTGGGGCTATGTTACATTAACCACACCTTTTTTTTGTTTTGGCCTAAGGCCACAAAAAAAAAATTGTCTGTTTCTGGTCACCCGACCGACCCTAAATTTCGGCGCCGACCCTAAACTTTTTTTTTCCAAACTCACATTTTTTTTTGTTTTTTTTGTGGTGGTATAAGGACAGGGTGAGAAAATGAACAACAAAAACGTGTGAAAACGAAAGTCCGCTGACGATTTGTAAATGTGTTGAGTGTCTTGTCTCTATGTATAGTGAATCCAGTCTCTTTGCGCGATTTTTAAAGTTAGTTTTATTGGTCTACATTTGGGGGAAAAAAAAAAAAAAAAAAAAAAAAAAAAAAAAAAAAAAAGCCGACCTACCGACCCTATTTTTTTTTAGCCATGTTACCAGAAACAGACAATTTTTTTTTTTGGGGCCTAATCAAAAATTTTCCTCGTGATTCCTAGCAGCACATCATATAATTATTGCTTTCATTTCACATTTTCATCCCTGCCAGTGTTTTCTTTCTGTTCATCCCTGCCAGTGTTTTCTTTCTTTCATTGTTATTAGTTTACTTGCTTGAGCTGGATTGTGGGTGGACTGACAAAAAACCAACTGCACTGGCTCTAAACTTCAAAGACCTGCTATAGTACAGCTTATAAAGTTACATCTGATGACCTATTTCTTCTCTGTCCCATGAAGATGCCCTACATTCACCCAGGATTATCAGGTGGGTGATATGTTGATCTGCAAGGTAGAGATCATGGTCATACACTGAGTTCCTGAGTTGAACCACCCTTAGAGTAGAAAGTCTGTGCTGAGGTTGAGAATTTGACAAAACATTCAAGAAGATTTTTTTTTTTACAGGGTTACTGACTGACTATTAGGGTTTAATGTCCTCTTAGACCAACTGGTCTATATTGGGACAGGTATTGGTAATACGCTGAAGATATGGTGTGATACTTTGATTCGAACAAGCCCGCTGTGGCTGTCTTCTTCGACACACCAGCATTGGGTTTGTCTCGTCAAAGTATCGAAATACGATCAAGATACTCAGAGACGAGAGATGATGCATGTACGTGTCTCCGTGTTTTCCAAGCCCTGAGACTTTCGCTGTGAACGTGGGATCTTTTTCGTGCGCATGTGTGCACACGGGGGTGTTCGGACACTGAAGAGTCTCCACAAAGTTGACTCCGAGAAATAAATAATTAATCTCTCGCCGAACGTGGGGATCGAACCCAACGCGCTACCAACTGAGCTACGTCCCCGCCCCTACAGGGTTAGGAGGAGATATGACAAATTGTGACAAAAGAGGCTTTAAAATGTGATAATAAAGTTTGTTCAGACATGCATATAAATGGCAAGCATGATGTTTAATTTCAAACAAAGAAAACCTTACTGGGTCACTCAAAATGTTCAACTCTCCAGTAGAACATGATATCGATACACAAATATGTCCATGTCACACCTTTAGGTGTTTAGGCCCCCCCAAATAAATAGGTGTGGTTACGGTAACATAGCCAAAAAAAATAGGGTAGGAAGGTAGACAATCACTTTTTTTTTTTTAAACTTTTTTCCCTAATGTGTACAAATTAAACCTACTTGACAGGGAAATAAGTGCGCGACTCGGGCGCTTTCGCTTTCATTGCGTTTTCTGCACTCGTTTTCTTGGTTTTTGTGTGTGTTTTTTGACAAATTTATGAAATAAAAAGTTATAGGGTCGGCCCCTAAAAATAGGGTAGGTCGGGTTACCGTAACCACACCTATTTTTTTTAAGGCCTTATCGTTGTTGTTTTGGAGGTGGATGGTTTGGTGGTAAAGGCAACAGAAAAGTCCCCCACAGGCTTTTTCAGAATGTGAATGTGCATAGCCATACGCAACAGGGCCAGACTTGTATGAATATTGTTAGGTCCTGATTAATTCAGAGAGAGAGAGAGAGAGAGAGAGAGAGAGAGAGAGAGAGAGAGAGAGAGAGAGAGAGAGAGAGAGAGAGAGAGAGAGAATCAGCAGCATGAGCACTCGCCCTTTATTGTTTGGTGGCCCAAACAAAACAGGCCCGACAGACACCCAAACAGAACTTTGCCCCAGCGCATCATACAACCCCCCGGCCCCATTCCCCCTCAAGGAGAAAAAAACACCTTGGTGCAAAGCGACAGGCCCGTAGCATTCGTACCCCTCCCCCTCCACCACCCACCCCTTCTTGCCGTCGCACCTGTCCAACTTCACCTTTGACCCCCAGGTCTGGGTCATAGGCTAATGAGGCTGACCTACTTTCCCTTCTCTGCCCCCTGTGAGAGTGTATTAGAACTAGGGGTCGGCCTCGCCGCATGCACTGAGCGGAGAGAAGCAGGCAAGGGTTTTTCGGTTGTTGCCTACCGCACGATGCCGCTTTAGAAAGCTGCTGCCAGTCCCCTGACCCGTACACCTCGCCCAGCCTTCCCTGGCCGCCACACACCAAACAATACCCAATCAAACAGGGTTGGGGGAGAGGGGGAGAAGAAGGGAGCCTTGTACCTGTAAGTGCAACGCTGTGCCAGCCCTGTGTAGTCTGGGCTTCCTTCACCTGTTTCCCTTCTAATAGTATTCAAATATTACTATTAGTATTACACTATAAGACTCTAAATTACTTTCTCAAAATGGTAAGGAGATATATATAGGGGTGTGCATATTGTGTTCCAGTGAATGAAAATCAAGTCAAGTACGTAGCAACAAAACAAACAGGATAACATTAATGAGCAGAAATAAAGTCCAACTCCAATTCATAGCTAGTTGCTCACTCACTTTCTTATCATGAACCCATAGCCAATGGCTTGATTTGAATAAAAATGGGGAATTTTTGTTGCAACTCAAACTTACTTAACAAATTAAAAACATTGCTTATGATATTTTAAATTAGAAACCTTTGGGCAAAAAAAAGGTTCTTTTTCCTATGACAACGCCAAACAATTAGGGTTGGCAAGGTCAATACCCCCCCCTTTTTTTTTGGGGGGGGGGGGGTGGAGAGCTTCATTTTGTGTAGATGTATGCTTCCTTTGAAGGCAGGTGTGAGAATGAATTAGTCAAGATCACTACATCAGATGTATTCTATCAGCTTCAGTCCACCAACTATATAACATCAGGACTAATCAAGTCACTGGCCAATCTGAGGGAGAGTTGGTAAAATGACCAACAGAGTTTCTGACAGATGAGCTATTTTATTGAACCATATTTGTTACAGGTGACAGGTCGGTGTTCCTGTCAATGTTTAGCTCACTTGGCCAGATGTGTTTTGTTCTGTTTTGTGCATGTGAGCAACAAAAATGGACTATGTATACATGTATACGTTCCTTAGTATCTCTGTCAGGATTTCCGAGCATTGTGGAAGAGTTGCACCCCATTTTCGTGACTCAAACAATAACATGTGGTGGCCAAATTGCAGCCAATAACTGATGTGCATGTTATCGATATAAAGTGTCTGTCCGACATGACGCATTCTGATTTTCGAAATCCTTCACATCGAAGCCAAGATTCACTGGTGATGGCCCACAGTGATCGCTGCGCACGCAGATTCCCAAAACTCACATAACCTCAAGCAAAACGTATGTCAGCTCAGGCAAAACACGTTTGTGATCACTTGGGCAAACAATCATTGCCGCAACAAGTTGTAAACTCTGATGTGTATATTTTAGACAGAAACGGAGTCATGTCGAGCATACACTGCTCAACATACACTATGATCTGAGTCAATTATTCGATGCGATTGCTGGTTTTAACTAGTTGAACACGTGTTATTGTTTTGGTCACAAAAGCGGGGCACAACTCTTCCACAAAGTTTGAAAATCCTGACAGTTATTTCTGGACAACGTCTATTAACACAAAAGTCTGACATACTTTGACAAAGAAATGTACAGCGAAGCAAATTTTAATGCTGTGCCAACACACACACTTGTATACAATAAAGCACACACACCATTTCAAAAATCCATCAGCCACACTGAGTTTTAAATTGATGAACAGACAAAACAACCCCCTTTTTGCTGATCCCGGCCAAATCTCTGACTCTTGAGTCTGCATAAGGCCACAAAAAAAAGGTGTGGTTAAGGTAACATAGCCAAAATAAATAGGGTAGGAAGGTAGGCAATCACTTTTTTTTAAACTTTTTTTTCTAATGTGTACAAATTAAACCTACTTGACAGGGAAATAAGTGTGCGACTCGAGCGCTTTCGCTTTCATTGCGTTTTCTGCACTCGTTTTCTTGTTTTTTTTGTTTTTTTGTTGACAAATGTAATAAAAAGTTGTAGGGTCGGCCCCTAAAAATAGGGTAGGTCGGGTTACCGTAACCACACCTATTTTTTTTTTTAGGCCTAAGGCCTAAAAAAAAAAATAGGTGTGGTTACGGTAACCCGACCTACCCTATTTTTAGGGGCCGATCCTATAACTTTTTATTACATTTGTCAAAAAAAAAAAACAAAAAAAAAAAAACGAGTGCAAAAAACGCAATGAAAGCGAAAGCGCCCGAGTCGCACACTTATTTCCCTGTCAAGTAGGTTTAATTTGTACACATTAGAAAAAAAAGTTAAAAAAAGAAAAAAGTGATTGCCTACCTACCTACCCTATTTTTTTTGGCTATGTTACCGTAACCACACCTATTTTTTTTTTTTGCCTAAGTACTCATCCTCCATCACGCAAAGGGAAACTGAATGAGTTTACCGTCTTAATTTTACCATGGCTCCCTAAACGACACGTGCTTGTATGCACTAGAAAAAAAGGTACTAGAAATTCATGAAGGTGAGCACACTAAACTTGAAAAGAGCGGGTCTAAGGACGCACTGCATATCAGCCCTGAAAGTGGCGAGTATTTTACTCGCCATGGTGAGTAGAAGTATGTAACTGGTGAGTAGAAATGTTCATCCACTAACCAAAATTAAGTTGCTAAAACAAATTGTTGGTTTGGCTAGTAAATTTTGCTCACTGGCTAGTATATTTTCCGAATCACTAGCCAAATGCACAATTTTTGTTACTTTCAGGGCTGCATCTATGTTTGAGTTAATGTTAGCATGCTTACCTTCATAAGTTCTGTATTCAGAAAATGTTCTGCAAGACATGTACCCAGTATTGGCGTTAACCGGTAATTAGGCCCAAAAAAAAAAATTGTCTGTTTAGGGTAACCCGACCGACCCTATCGATTTGGCGCCGACCCAAAAACTTTTTTTTGATTTCAAAAAAAAAAAAGAAAAAAAAAGAGGTAAAAATGCTAAAAAGAGACATTTGGCGTTTCTTTCTCTCCCTTTCTCTCTGTTTTATTTATACGTTAGTTTTGAAACATGTATTCATCAAATATGAGAAGTGAATGTTCAGCCAACATAGCATTTACACACACACACAAAAAAAAAAACAAAAACAAAAAACTACCTACCTACCGACCCTACTTTTTTTGGTCATGTTACCCTAAACAGACAATTATTTTTTTTGGCCTTACCGTTATTTTACCGGTTGAAATGAGAAAATACCGGACAATAATTGGCTGCCGGTATAACCTACCGGTTGATTTTAGAACTACCGTTTTTTTCGCTGGTAAAACAACAAAACCAGTACTCTGAGCTGGACTCTTACTGGTTCCAATGACCAGCCTACCTTCTTTTTTTCTGGATAGTTTTCATCATTAAATTTGTGTACCAGTTTGAAAAAATATTAGCGCCATCACTGATGTACCAACTCTGAACCACGTAGACATTAAATTTTAAATTAAATTGGGGAATCCTGGGATCTTCTAGGCAGTGTACATGTGGGGAGCTCTGCTTGCACAATTTATCTAGATCAGCTGGCATTCTTAGGTCTAGATCTGAATCAGTAAACCAATCCAAAGAAGAGGCCTTCTTTCCGTCATCAAATACACCATGAACAAAATTGTCAAAAATAATCAAACAAACCAAACTGCTGACCTCGTCTAACAGTAACAGACCATGAGCAACAAAAACCATCTGACCACAGGATTTCTAAATTCTAATAGGCTTTGAGTTTGACTGAGTTTGACTGATCTAGTTTTTGAACTGCAATTGCCTTTCAACGTAGTGACTGAGAGAAGAAGAAAAATTGAGAAAAAACACCCACAAATAACAGAACAGAAACTCAGCAACTAGTCATACCTACAGGTTATTGTAATAATTGTTTTCCCACTTAGATTAGTTAGAAATATAACCCCCAAAAAGGAAATGGGTCTGCTGTCAACTGCTGTAAGTGAAGGAAAAAGACAGGAAGATAATCAGACTGGTGCATGTCAGTCTCTTTGGATGTTAAAAACTAAAAGGTGTGAGTTTAAAAAAAGGTTTCAGTAGCCCCTTCAACAAGAATCCTACCTGCCTACTGTACTGTCGATGTATTTTGGAGAACAATTAGATATGTCTGCATGCCTAATAACATTCACGATAAGGCCTTCTGACGAAAGATATTGGGGAAAAGGGTATTGTTTGAGTCTTTGACTGCTGGTGAAGAGGTGTGAAAAGCTGATGCAGCAAAAGCACAGTACACCCTTACTTAGACTTTAAATTTACATAACCACTGCTGATTACAAACATATCTCTTCAATAATTCTGAGAGTCTGGGTCAATAATTCTGAGAGTCTGGGGGCTATCTTATACTACAGGCAAAAACGACAACACAAACAGAAATGTACAGTGACTGATTAAATCAAAGCTTGGACAAAACATTTAAATTTTTCCTTTATGCCACAACAGTACAAGTAAATGTTGAGACTGAAAAGCGACAACTCTGGCACACACCCTCTTTCTCTGTCAACACACACACCACGTGTTCGCATGAGGAACTGCCCGAAACACATCAGACCCTGATGCAGTACTCTATAACACACCCCCTTTGACATCAGCGACACTCCCTCAACAAAAAAGTGAAGGTGTACACAAAAACGTATGCTACTGCGGACGAGTTCCTGGGTAATCGATCATGTACATGTATAGGTGCGCCATAATCGGGTAATCAGTAAAATTGAGGCGTTGTTCTCCCACCTTAATTCAACATTTTTTTCTTTGCCCAAAAGACAGCATGGGAACAAGATCGACGCGAAGCACGTGACCCGGGTAAACACGGAAGCGGCCAAGAATGGCGGTCTGCGCATGCATGTAACGTCAAATGGAAAACGCTTCGCAACAGCACAGCCGATTAATTATTCCACCCCCGTCTACCTATGATCAGCAATACAGCATGCAACAATTTGTTCATCCTGAAAATCCCTATAGTATCACTGGTAAATATAGGCCAAGCTCGGCTTGGAGGTCACTGGTCTCATTTCTTTTTTCCCACTCAATCGATCGTGCTGTAACAAGTCCAGACTGAGGTGAATGTCAAACTGACTGAACACGTCTTCTCTTGTTTGACCTAATTGTGGCCCTCTCACACTCCTTCGGATGTCTCAATGACCCAAAATGTTTAAACCGTGGTGGTTTTCACAATATTTTATTAAACATTATGCTGTTCTTGTCGCTCTGAATCAATGAACTTGATAGTGGGCGGCAGGTTATCTATCATGCCATTGAGTGCGAAGGGACCAACCCACGTCGTCAACATTGAGGAAAGAAGAAACAATCATGAGTAAAATCAGCAGAAAAAATAAGTCAAACAAGAACAGGCTCAAAACTCACCTCAATATCATCCTTTCTGGCGATCCAATGCGATGTATAATCCAAGAAGAAAAGCGTAAAATCCAAAGTTTACATGGACAACATGAGTCAACTTGACCCAAGTGGCTCTGGGACACGCGAATGGCGCGCAAACGTCTGATTTGAATTCCGTCTTCCCCCTGTAGATAATCCTTTTCACTTAGTGAATGGAGAAACACATACTGACAATAACACATTAAGATCCAGCATCACACACCCAAAGGGTTGGATCCACCCTGTAGTACTCCTCATTAAGTTGAAACGAAGAGGCCATGAAATTTTCGGCAAAGTTCGGATTCCAACATGGCGCTCTCGTTTTCCCAAGCGAGGCTCTAGCATCTATTCATGGAATTTGCACCCGCGCGTAGGCATGTTGCCCTAGCAACAGTGTTTCCCTCGTCTCTTTTACGTACTTTTTGTAAAATCTTGCACCTATACGTACTCATAGATGCACTTTCTATCAATAAAAGTGTCAAGTATGCACCAGACTGCCCAGTGTAGCGGCTACACAAACAGCACAAAAACTTCAGAGAGCGCGTGAAGTTTTTTGAGGTCACGCATGGCAGTGCAAAAAAACACGCTGACCCACACTGATGCGCCAGTGTGTCTTGTGGTTGTTCATTTGCTTTTCTGCATTTTATTTGCCTTATAATTATAACTTACCCACTAAAATTGAAAACTCAAATGGCAGCAGCTTTGCGTAAACTCGAAACCAAAACGACAGCAAATTCTTTCAGTCTCTCTCTCGTGTCAGTTATACTTTCTCCCTCTCTCTCTCTCTCTCTCTCTCTCCCTCTCTCTCTCTCTCTCTCTCCCCACCCCCCCCCCCCCCCCACCTCTTCGCTAACATTTAGAAGGATTGAATACAGAGAAACTGATGGAAAACGATAAATCGAGATTCTGTCCATGCCGCCACGCAAAGTTGCTCTGTAAAATTATATACTGTATTTGATATTTTATTGTCATCCGCTGATAATTTGTTTGAAAAAAAGGTACAAATCATTGTCTCCTTTTCTGTGTTCAATAGTGCTGAGTATGCGTGTTCTGATTAGGTGTGAGTTTATCCCTCAGAACTGCGCTTTCTTTGCATAATATTCCCTTGAGTTAATTAATCGATTTGTTAAATAACATCATTTTGTCAAGATTGGATTTTTTGGTTTATTGATGCTGTTGTTAATAAACGCATGTAATTGCATTTCAGTTCAACCTAAATGCATAGTATATTCATGACACACCGTTTGAACAAAGCAAATCCGTCTGCATTTGTCTGAAAGATATGTGTGGTCAGCTGGTTTCCAGAGTGAATCGTGATGTAGATATGAGTTCACGGACTGAGGCAGTGAGCATGTTGTTTTTGTTTTAAAACGTACGCCGATCAGTCAGTGTGTCCGTGTGTGTGTGTGTGTGTGTGTCCCTGTGTGTGTGTGTGAATGCGCGCACGCGCGAGCAAACTAATGAATAATGGATGGCGATGAAACTGGCAACCGTGTCAGGCTGACCTGCTGACCAAAGCGCGTAAGGATGGAGGGAGAGAGAATGAAGGCTTGAGAGTGAGAGATGTAAGCGTGGAGGAGTTGTCTCCCATTCAATGACAAGCGTCAAGAGTGTCCAGTGCTACTCGGTGCAGGAGATTGAAATGAAGACAACAGCCCCTGTGTTCAGTCGTTCTTAGAATAACAAATACGAATAGTTGGGGGGGAAAATGTGATTATTTGGATGAAAGTCCCCTTTTTATGCCAATACTAGAGAGTATTTCATTGCTTTTCGAACTGTGAAGATACTTTACTCTTTATTCTCTCTCTCTCATTGACTGACTGGCAAAATACTTGTAGTAGGATTTTGATTTCGTTTTATTTTGGTGCTGTTTCTGTGGGCGCAGCTTGCTACCCATAATTTGCTTCATTTTTCTTTTTTTTTTCATTTTCATTACTTTATTGTCCCATCGCTGGGAAATTCCGGTCGCTTCCTCCCAGTGGAAAGCTAGCAGCAACGGAGTCGCGCTACCCAGTGTGTATTCAGGTGTATTCAGCCACCTGCACTTAT